>NC_056734.1:236042237-236094737 GCF_019279795.1 Protopterus annectens | reverse complement strand
GGGACTGCAATATGTGCACAGACCATCAGCTGATCATGAGCATTCCTTACAAAACTCAAGCTGCTGCCTATGCAAAACAGATGTACTTTTCCACATCCACCAGAAAGGGAGAAAGAGAGAGAGAGAGAGAGACAGAGAGAGAGAGATAGAGACAAAGTAAGAAAGGAAGGGTGTAAGAGAGTAAGAGCCAAGCATGTTTGTGTATGATCCATGAGTGGAGAGTGGCATTTGGGTATTATAACAGTTGCCTATATTGTTTACTAATCTATACTGTCACATAGTAATTGCACATGACTGTACACACTTATGGCTGAGGATTGTCTACAACAACTTCTATAGTGTTTGAAAACTGTTGTCCTTGTAATGTGGACAATTGGACATATAGGTCCTCAATATAATGATGTAGCAAAACCCACACTGCAACGGATCCTGTCAGTACACACTTACTCCAACACCCGCACAGAATACTCATGACACACACACAAACACACATCAGTACTGAGTTTAAACCCCTACCTGACTATGTATTGCTATTACAGTGTTATGCAGTTATTGCATGTGTCACGGAGCTTACATGTTGGAGAACTGTCCAAAGGTATCTTTGAAGGTGAGTGACATCAGCAACAGTGCTAAAGAAGGGATAAGAGAAGTGTAGTACATGTGAATGTCCACAAAAGCAGGTGTCAGTGGGACACACACACTCGCACACACACACATACACACACACACACACACACACACACACACACACACACACACACACACACACACACACACACACTCTCTGTCAGGGAAACACACACGTCATCACATTTGGCAGGATCAAGATTAGAACCCCTACCTAACTAGTTTGCTACACTACAGTATTACGCAGTTATCACAAGTGCCACAGAGTGCATATGGCTGATACATGGACAAAGGGTTATATCAAGGTGAATGACATCAGCAGGCATGCTAAAGTAGGCCAGTAGGAGGTGTAGTGATTGTGAATGGCTTCAAAATCATTAATTGACATGCACACACACACACACACACACACACACACACACACACACACACACACACACACACACACACACACACACACACACACACACACACACACGGACACACTTGCCATTACTGAGATGCATACATTCTTGCTTCACAGGTGTGTAGTAGGTGAATAGGCCTGATGGCTGTACAAGGCTAGGCAAAGTGAATACCTTGGCATGAGGCCACACGACAATGGTCTCCAGTGTGGCTCAGGGGTGTAGTCTCTGTAGTGGTCCCTACAAGTGGGTATTGTATTCAGTTCACCATCCACCTATCCACTCATCTGGGTTACTATTGTTGGTGGCCAGTAATGTGCACTGCTTCCCATGTATGTGATCTATATTCCATAACATGGACAGTGTATGGGTTGTGCACATGTCCCACATGCATGTTCTTTGACATGTGGAAGTGTACTTGAGGTCTCTGGGGCATGTTGTGTGTACAGATTGTTATCTTCTGATGTAGCATTCCTGACCTTATTTGGGGAGACCTGGCTATGCAACTGAGGTCGTGCTTGCACTTACATTGACAGCATGGTACAGATATTCAGTAGAGTTGGTGGTGTCTGTCCATACAGGGCATGTGTATAAGGCATGGTATTCCCTTTGATGGTTACATTTTCAGAGTCTACAGTTGTTGCAGGCGTCCAGTGGGGAACATAGAAAAAGGACCACTGTAAACATTTATTTGCCCACTGTAGGAATGGAACAGGGTGCCATGTCCTTTTACTTGCTGGATAACACACACTGAGTCAGGAGATGTAACTCATCACAGTACTTTCTGATGTCAGTGGCACTGTTGTGGTCAACAAGCATGTAGTCTACTGCAATCACACCATGGTTACTATCTGTGGGGCAATATGCAGGGAAATATCAATATAGTGCTTTTTGCCTAGCCAAGTGTGTTTGTGTATGAGACATGTTCGGAGAGTGTTCTCTGAGTAATACAAGGGTTGCCTATATTTTTCACCGATCCATAATGTCACATGTAGGGCTATGGATTGTCTACACCAGCCTCTCTGGTGTTTGACATCTTTTGTCCATGTAAGGTTTTCAATATAATAATTTAGCAAAATCCACCCCAAAATGTATCCTGTTATTACACAATCACAGCAACTTCCACACAGGATACTGATGACAGACACACATTTGCCAGTACTGAGATTCAAATCCCTACCTAGTTGTGCATTGCTACTACAGTATACCGCATTTATCGCACGTGCCACAGAGCTTATTGAATGGATGTTGTCCCAAGGTACTTCTAAGGTGTGGAACATCACCAGCCCTTGTAAATACCAGCATTGGATGATGTAGTGGGTGACAGATCCAAAAAAATAATGTTACCCTACTCACACACTTACATTTGCCAGGAATGAGGTTCAAACCTCTATCTAACAATTTTCACAGACAGTTATGTTATGCATTTACCACATGCACCACTGACCTGACATGGTTTAGGGTTGGCAACAGGTACTTGTAAGGTGGATGATATCTGCAGGACTGCTAAAGTCAGGCTCTGAGATGTGTATTGGCTGTAAATGGGGCCATAATCTTTGAGGTACACACATACATATGTACACACACAGACACTTGCCACAGATGAGATTCAAACCCATACCTGTGTAGTTACTGCTACTACATTGTTCTGCATTTATGGCACACACCACAGAACTTATATAGTTGGCCCTTTTCCAAAGGGGTATTTCAAGGTGACTGACATCAGCAGGCTTTCTAAAGTATGGCAATGGGAGATGTATTGACTGAATGGCTTCAAAATCATTAATCTCTACACACACACACACACACACACACACACACACACACACACACACACACACACACACACACACACACACAGAGTTTCACAATTGCTATGTCTGGGATTAGAACTCCTACTTAACTAGCATGTTACACTACAGCATTACACAGTCATCGCACATGCCATGCAGCTTACAGAGCTAGCCTTTATCCAAAGGGGTATTTCAAGGTGACTGACATCAGCAGGCTTGGTAAAGTAGGGCAATGGGAAGTGTAGTGACTGTGAATGGCCTCAATATCATGAATCTCTACACACACACACACACACACACACACACACACACACACACACACACACACATAGTTTCACAGTTGCCATGTCTGGGATTAGCACTGCTACCTGACTAGTATGCTCCACTACAGCTTTACGCAGTTATTGTACATGCCACTGGGTTTATATGGTTGGCCCTTTTCCAAAGGGGTTTTTCAAGATGACTGACATCCACAGGCTTTCTAAAGTAGGGCAATGGGAGATGTGGTGACTATCAATGGCATCAAAATCATTAATCTTTACACACACACACACACACACACACACACACACACACACACACACACACACACACACACACACACACAGAATTTCACAGTTGCCATGTTTGGGATTAGAACTCCTGCCTAACAAGCATGTTACACTACAGCATTATGCAGTTATCACATGTGCCATGGAGCTTGCAGGGCTAGCCCTTATCCAAAGGGGTATTTCAAGGTGACTGACATTAGCAGGCTTGCTAAAGTAGTGCAATGGCAGGTGTAGTGACTGTGAATCACTTCAAAATCATTAATCTCTACACACACACACACACACACACACACACACACACACACACACACACACACACACACACACACACACACACACACACACACACACACAGTTGCTATGTTTGGGATTAGCACTCCTACCTGACTAGTATGTTCCACTACAGTATTATGCAGTTATTGCACATGCCACAGAGCTTATAGGGCTAGCCCTTGTCCAAAGGGATATTTCAAGGTGACTGATATCAGCAGGCTTGCTAAAGTAGGGCAATGGGAGGTGTAGTGACTGTGAATGGCCACAAAATCATTAATCGTGACAAACAAACACAGTTGCCATGTCTGGGATTTGAACTCCTACCTCACTAATATGTTACACTACAGCCGTATGCAATTATTGCACCCGCCATGGAGCTTATAGGGCTAGCCATTTTCCAAACGGGTATTTCAAGGTGACTGACATCAGCAGGCCTGCTAAAGTAGGGCAATGGGAAGTGTAGTGACTGTGAATGGCCTAAAAATCATTAATCTCTACACACACACACACACACACACACACACACACACACACACACACACACACACACACACACACACACACACACACACAGAATTTCACAGTTCCCAAGTTTGGGATTAAAACTTCTACCTAACTAGTATGTTATACTATAGTATTACACAGTTATCACACACCAGGGAGCTTTTAGGGCTAGCCCTTTTCTAAAGGGGTATTTCAAGGTGACTGACAGCAGGCTTACTAAAGTAGGGCAATGGGAGGTGTAGTGACTGTGAATGGCCTCACAATCATTAATCTCTACACACACACACACACACACACACACACACACACACACACACACACACACACGCATTTTCTATATCTGTGATTAGAACTCCAACCTAACTAGCATGTTACACTCTAACATTACACAGTTATTGCACATGCCACAGAGATTATAGGTCCGATAATTGGCCAGAGGGTTATTTCAAGATGACTGACATCAGCATGAGTGCTAACATGGGCTATGGAAAGTGCAGTTTGTGTGAATGGGCCATAAACCTTTCCTCTGGGAGCACACACACAACACTCAGTCACTCACAACTTTACATTTGACAGGACAGGGTATACAAGTGTTAGATAAATACTGATTTGTACTATCATGTTACAGAGTTATGACAAGCACCACAGACAGTATAGGGCTGATGGCTATCAAAAGCAAATGTCTACAGTGATTGACATCAGCACATCATGTGATATTGGCCAATTGGATGTGTGGTGGGTGGAACAGGACCCTTGATGACAATCTCTTTGTCACTGTCTGCCTCTCTCTTCCCCACATCTCTATGTGTGTATGTTTGACCTATTATACTGTGTTGGCCTCGGATATATGTGAGTATTCCTATTCAATGTGTGTGCAAAGCATGAATGATGTGCAATGTGGTGTGTGTGCACAGATATCTGTGACTGGCAGATATGTATAGTCCACTGTTGTTGTCAGACATGGGCTTCATTTGGTGTGTGTGCACAGATATCTGCAACTGGCAGATATGTATAGTCCTATGTTGTTGTCAGACATGGGCTTCATTTCTCTAAGCATTGGAGCATGCCCAGTACAACCTTCTGTATTCTGTTGTCAGACATGGGCTTAATTTCTCCAAGTGTAGAAGCATGCCTAGTATAAGCTTCTGTACTGAGTGCTTGAATCCATTCTAGTTAGGTTGTACACCAGTGCAGGATTTTGTGTTCTACACCTACAGCTAGCAACCTGTTACTGCAGGATATCTGTAGATAGGTTGACAATATGGAATCACAATGGGTGACAGATAGTGGGATACTATAACTATTGCTGTATGTGCTGCTTGTGTTACATGGTTGGTGTTAGCACAGATATTCAGACATGTGCTGTTTTACACTGTGATGTATTATGTCATCAAATACCAACAGCTATACTTATTTGCTCACAGTTATTTCCTGGGAAATACAAAATGAATGAAGTTGTGTCCAGGATTGTGGTATGCAGCCTACATATGCACTCTCATGCCATTCTAGAGGTGTAGCTGCAGACACTTGCTGATGGATCTGTGTAAATGGTCCAGCACCTTGGTACTGTGGTGGCTGAGGATCCCCTGCTTGTACATCTATCAACATAACAGAATGGCCATATCTTGCTGTGGCCATACCTCTCAGCTGTACAGATTCACCCAGGTAACCCAGAGGCAGGGCTCATATATCTGGTCATTTCCCCTTCAGATTGTGGTTTATGAGTGGGTTTGTAGCCACTCATTACTGGGTTTGCAGGCATGGGTAGTATGGGCACACATCAGAGTTTCAGACTTCACACACTCCATGCTTCTACACCCCACTCTGTTATTCTATCCTCTTCCTAACATTATGGGTGTGATATCTGCAAAGTATCCCTATAGTTGTCCCTTCATCCCACCGTTATTTAGGGGTTGATCCACAGTTCAAGCAGTAGTACATGTCGACATGGCCTTGCATTTGTGTTCTGTGGACTGTGTTATGTTGTTATTTGGGACCCCATGAGATAACATACATTGGCAGTACGGGTGAGGCACAGGCCTTTGACAGAGGACTGTAGGGCATTTGGTAATGATGCAGGCTATCTGTAGCAGGCCAGTGCAGTCTGTCACTCCTACAGTCCCAGGCTGCGAGCCACTGGATTCCCCTGGGGTGACAGGGTAAGTGTGTGAAGTGTTAATGGCGATAGTTCCTGTCCATATTACTTCATTGGTCTGGATGCTGGCAGGGTGCTGCTTACAGCTAGGGGGTCTACCTCTCAACTGTACAGATTTTCACAGAATGTCAATTTTTGGCTCATATTTTTGGCCTTTTCCTCTTTTTTTCCTGGCAAATCACTGGAATGATCTCAGCATTGAAGTCACTAAATAATTACATACATTTGAGTTTCAGACTTCAAATTCTTCAGAATATGTATATTAAAACAAATCCTGTTACTCTAGCAATGTTCTAAGTTTATAAGAGCAATATTTAAAATATGTCCCTACTTGTACCCCCATTTTGTCAAGCTTTGTCCAGATTTTTTGCATTAACAGATTGAGAGGTAGTAAGGACACACCTGCGTAGGACACCTCTTCAGCATGCTGCATTCTGTGGGTATTCCCATACAGAAGTGGGGGACATGCTGTACTCATTCCCAACAGCAGGGATATGACCTGTGATAAAACTGTGGATGATGGTGGGTTGAGCTGAGTGCATGTGTGATATGGAGACTTCTTGCAGCTGACTCACATATATACCTGAGGCGTTCCCCTTATGCTGCCTTGTGCAGGGACATAGGCATTCTCTCACTAATTCATAACTGTGCCTTTTGTGGTCTGCCAGTGATTGACCAGAATACATCAGTATTCCATACTACACAGACAACTAATGTGCTGCTAACCTGTATGTACAATTCCAAAGGTGTGTGCAGTTGACAGTTACATTTTATGTACTCTCTCTTGGGTACTTCCACCTGTGTACTGTGTGTATGTCTGGGCCCATATTCATGGCATGTCCATCTTTCAGATGGTGACAGATATTGACATCTGAACAGTGAGTATGGATGACTGCTGAATTGGGTCTTGCTGGGATGCATTGTGGTTGGCACTGCAGTTGTCAGAACATGGTCCTGTCATCAACAGTAATGGTCATAGGCCACGAGGACACAACCCTCCATGCCTACATGCTAACAACTTCCACACAAAGTACAACACACAACAACCTAACGCACAGAGCCCTGCACATTGTACACATGCAACAATCTATCCTGTAAATTGGGCCAGCTCAGGTAATTTGTGCTCCACTTTTAACCCCACTCGTACATGTTACTGCATTTCTACATTGGATTGTGGGGGGGGGGACACCTGACATCTGTAAACATTTGCTATGACTGTACTGGTATTTCAGGTACTCTGTTGGCTTCCATTTCATTTTGTATTCTGACCTATCATGCAAACTAGAGGCATATCAGTAGAGTACAGATCTCAGGTTTTATTGACTTACATTTCAGTTTCAGACTTCATACCCTTCAGAACTAACATACAACTGCCTGACCTGTTGTAGTCTGTCTGTGTTGGTCTGGAGAGGGGCTGTTATCCATTGCCATTAATTGGAGGCCTTAGCACAGCCTTTCATTATGGTCATCTACACCTGTCCTGTTGGCTGAGGCTGTTGGGTATGTGAATCTCACTGACAAGCATGTGTGTGTCCTATGGACACACATTTGGGCCAGAACATGTACTGCAGTGGGATTTGGCACCTTGTCTAGTACTGCCTACTTTGTTGACACCGGTATTTGTTATGGATTCCATTCTGCCCATATAGATGTCTGCTATCTCCTGCCATCCCATTCAGCCAGTCGATTCCCTTGCATGCTTACATCCATACCATAGCTACAAATAGCAGAACATACTACTCCATTCAGCAGTTGATAGGAAGAGTGAGTTACTTATGGCTGTGCCAGTACTGAGGATGGTGCTGGTGGGCCGAATATGTCGGATGCACATAGTACACTCCCTATACATGGTAAAGCACAGATAGTGTCATATTTGGCATCCCTTTTACTGTATGTGTGAGTAAGAGAGAGGTGTCATTCCCTGGGTCCCTACCATGTCAGTGTATGTGCTATGCATTGCCTCTTTGCCAAAGCTTGGGCATACTGGGCACACCTCCTTCTGTCTACATGGGCAGGCTCAGGTTGTTCCTCCTCCGAGTCACTCTGTGCCTGTGCTGGCCTTGGCCATGGTGGGGGGCTGTGAGGCCCTGCCCCATGCTGTTCCTGCTGCAGCTGTTTCTACAGGATTATATTGTGTAGCATGGCACATACAATGAAAATTTGAGGTACATGTAGCTGGAGAGTACTGCAAGGCTCCACCAGATATGTCCAGGCACCGGAACCGTGACTTGAGCATCCCAAACACACGCTCTGTTATGATTCTCATTTGTGTGTGTGCCTCATTATGGAGTTCTTGTTAGGGTGTGTGTGCATTTCTGATGGGTGTCATCGGTCATGGCTCCGGTGCGTAACCAGCATGCCCCACTAGGTGGCCATATGGGAAGTCACCATAGGCAAATTTCTGGTACAGCTGTGTCATATGCCAGATGTGGGAGTCGTAATAGATTCCAGGGCTGCCAGCACACACATTCTGGGAATCGCACATAACCCGGCAGTTGATGGAGGGGAAACACTTGCAGTTTATGTAGACCATATCCCACTCACCAGGTGGTGCTTTGAGGTGTATGTGCATGCAGTCTATAGCACCCACTACCTCAGGGTATTCTGATATTTGGTGGAAGAGATGCATATTGCTGGTCAATGCCTCACGAGTGTTGAGGAAATATATGTACTCACTGGCATGTGCTGACATGGCATCCAGGAACTGATGGAATACCCTGGATGCTAATGCCTGTGAGATCCCCATGATATCACCAGTTGGCCTTTGGACGGTACCTGTGGCTAGTATTCTTAAGCCTACACATACCTTGGTATCCACTGGGATGGGTTCCCCTCTGTTGGTTCTGTGTGTGAGGCATGGCCAGCACAGCTCAACAATTTTCTGTAGGATGTGCCTGTCCAACCTATAGCACTCCAGTATCTCCAGCTCATGTAGCCCCTGGTAGGTTACCCTGGGTTTGTACACTCTTCTCCTTCTCCTCACTGTGGATTGGTTGTCAGCATTCTCATCCTCACCACCCACAGCCTCTTCCACATATTGATGTATGAGAGTGACAGCAGCCCCTATAATTTTTTTAGTTTTGTCTGGTAAAATTCCCTGTCTGTGTACACCAGTAGTGTAGAGTTTGTGGGAAAAACCAGAGTGAAAGGTGTTTGCATAGTTTATAGTAGTGTGCTGGGCTGGGCTGCTGCCTGTGTAATTGGCTGATTCTGATACATTTCACCTGCCAGCTTCTCCCTGATTGCTTTCCTACTGCTGTTTTTCCTTCCCATTGCCTTCCCATTTAAGCCCTAAGGCGCATCACACATACCCAGTCCTCTGATATGAGCAGAGCTGCTGTTTCCTGTTTTTTCTTTTTTGTTTAAAACCTGGTTGCTCGGTGCACACACCCGCTTAGGCAATGTAAACACTGCTAGGCAGCATCAGACACACCCTTCCTTAGCTGTGCTTAGCTAAGGGCAAACATGGGCCACAGAACTCCAATTAGCTTACAGCATGCATGATACTCCCCCCTTATGAGGTCATCTCCCTCCTAGGCTTGCACCATGGTGCTGCTGCACTTACATGGCTGGGTGCTAGCTAACACTGAGACGAAATCTGTGATTCAGTATCAGTCCCCTCATTTGCATAAAACTGACTGCTAATGCATGGTTACATGACTGACGCTCAGCCTTCCCCCTTAGCATCCACTATTTAATGGTGTTGTTGTTGTCTGCATGCCATTGACTATTATGGCAGAATGCTGATTTTGGTTTAAAAGCTTATTTCCAGCTCTTTTTTTTATTTTTGGGCCGATCCCGTTTGCGCACCACTGCCCTACACTTAAACGTCTGAAATCAGCCAAAAAAAATAAAAGTTATTTTTTATAATTTTGCAACTATTTACCATTGGCATGCCCACAACACTGAATACATGCTTTGGAGCTGTCATGCCTCCGTTTTATAATTTGCAGAAATGCATTAGGTTAGTAGCTGAATACATTTCTGCAGGTTACGCTATACCTGCACAGATGCCTGCCTGCTTCCTGGATCACTAATTCATTTCATTTGCAAGGTTTTCACCTGCAAATGGGGTAATTAGCAGACAGGAGCTGTGTCCGTGCAGGAATAGTGTTGGAGCTCATTCCCGGCTCGCTCGTCAGCCATATTGGGTGCAGCAGCTCTTGCACTATTCCTGCACACTGTGCAGAGCTTGCTGAATTCTGTGGATAGTTTTTCCCATAACTTTTTAATCTTTTACATTTCAAAAACGTGTTTCATAGTTACTTTTTTGACAATGTAAACATATTGTATCATTTTTATCCTTATATGGCATATTTCGTTTTACTGGCAATTTATCTATTACCAGTTTCCACAAAAAATCTTGACACTCTAATTACACCATTTGCTTCTTATTTTTATAGCTTTAAGTTTTTCATCTGTTAGATTTTCCCATGATTTTATATAGTAATGTTTTATCAATACATGCTTGTACCATACTTTTTTATATTTTTCTATATCATCAATTTTTATTTTCTACAAAATATATTTTTTCTTGGTAATATTTTATTTCCTCATTTATGCACTTTTCTCTCTTTACTCATTTTTACCAAACCCAAAAACGTATTATATTTATATTTATACAATTTTATTATTAATCTCTCATTTTTTATTTATCTACTGTAACACTTTTTACAAATGTAACAAAGAAGCATATACCACTGGATTAATTAACCCTAATCTTCTTTATCTTCATATAAAACTTCTCTTTTTACTGGGTTTAATCTAGAACCCCATATAAATGAAAATATTATCTACAATAATTTGTTTTCAAATACTGTTGGCAACATAAATACACTTGCTACATAAGTGCTGAATTTATCAAATACACATTTTTTTCTGAATAATTTATATGTTCTCCAGAAATGACAGGTTTGTTTTTTCCTCTACTTGTATCTTTATTCTCAAATGTTATACCTAACTCAGAAATTTCATTCATTTCATTCATTGTAAAATATACATCCCCAGTCTTTACTACTAAACCTTTACTTTTCTCTTTATTTAAAACCAACCCTATAAGCTCTAGATACTTATTTGTGCAAATGATTTCTTTTATCCAAATTTTGTTTGTTTTGCACTTATTATAATGTCATCTGCATATGTTAATAGAACTGGAATTCTTAACCCTTTAGGTCTTGTATACCCATGCTGCCTTCATTTTGTAATTTATTTTACATAAAATCACAATCAGAACTAATGCAAAGAGTATACAACTCACTGGGCATCCCTGTCTTATACCACTTCTTATATGTACCTCTTGACTTAACCAGCCATTTACAAATATTTTTACTTTACTATTACTATACACTACCATACATAATTTCCTAACTTGTTAACTTATATTATTTTATTATTACTCATAAGATTTCATGTCCAGTTGTGTCAAATGCCTTAAGGTCATCTATCATGATTTTCACTTCTTCTTTTCTGTTCATAATATCATCTACAATTTTTCTTAACTATCATGATTAATTCTTGACAATCCTTCTCCTTTATACTATATATGCTATCTTCCATAATATTTTACATTTTAGTTTCAAATTTCTGTTGTATTACTTTTATAAAAAATCATATAATCATTATTTTTCAGTAGTAACTGTCTTCAATTTTTGAATTTCAGTATTCCACTATATATTTCTTTATACATAAAGCCTTCATTTAACCATTCATTCAAAAATATTTAATTTTTTTGCTAGTCTCTTAAATTTTTATAGATTTCATACCTATTCCATCTGGGCCTGTAGCCAAACTGATATTTACTTTTACTAATACTTGACCTCATTTAAAGAAACCTCCTTTCCCAACTCTTTATTGTCTCTTTCTGTAAACCTTTTTATGTTCCATGTTTTTTAATACCTTCTTTTTTATTTAAACATTCTTATACATATTGTACTACACTATTCATACTCTTTTCCTGAGTTCTTTTTATTTCTTCTTTTATGTTTTTTTTTTATTTCTCTCATTATACTACCATCTTCCTTTTCTAATCAGTCAAATCTCTTACCATCTTAGCACAAGAAATCTTGACAAAGCCTAAAATAATGGGAGGGCAAAGGCCCAAAAAATAGGGACCACATTTAAAGATTGCTCTTGTAAACTTAGAAATTTACTAGAAGAATATGATTTGTGTTAGCATGCTTTTTGTGAAGGATATGGTGTCTGAAACTCAAATGTATGTCATTATTTAGTGACCAATCCTCAGTGATTGCTAGAAAACTACATATTTTATGAGGAACAAGCAAAATATGAGGAAAAATCTGAATAGTGGAGATATATGAACTCAATGGTTCTTCTCTTTTTCCTTATAAAAATATGTTTGCTTATACAATTCTTGTATTTTTTCTTGATTTCATACATATAATTCTTTCCTTTTGTCAAAGCACTTTCTTTCATTATGTTGTAAATCTTCCAGTGCATTATTATATGTTCTTTTATATTTTTGTTTCTTTACTTTTCTCACATCATGTTGCCACTGCAAAAAAAAAAAAAATATATATATATATATATATATATATATATATATATATATATATATTTTTCCTGAAATATCATCCACCATTCAGACCAGTTTTTATAAAATGTTCTCATAGTAATATATTTCCATGACTATATTACTAATATCTTTCCTTCTACATTCCTTGCTTTTTCATTTATCCTTTTTATTCCTTTGCATTTTTTATATATTCCTTGTTTTCCTTTATCTCTAGTCATATTGCAAGGATCAGAAAATCCTGTTTCAACTTCCTTCCCTTCTCCTATAAATAAACTTGTGATGCTATGAAATAATCTATTTCACTTCTATACATCCCCTTTTGCAATTCCATAAATTTTTGTCCCAGAGCTTTAGCTTACTACATCTTATAACTTTTAACATTTTCTTTATATCACTTCTTTCCTTTTTACACTTGCCTCTTAAATCACAATTAAAGTCTTCTGTTATTATAATATTCATATTAATCACTACATACTCTAAAATCTGATGAAATGTGCTTTCCCTTTCTTTATAATTAGTATAAGCATATAGTGTTATAATTTTATATACTTGTTCTTTCCATTTTAAATGTGCAATGGTTAAGCTTCCCATTTTTGCTAAAGTTACCTCTAATATCTGTGCTGTTTTTCTACAGAATATAGCTATTCCAGAGCAGCTCTCATTTCACAAATTCCGGATTATCTTTCCTTCACATAGTTTCTTTGTTTGTAATTCTTCTTCATTTGTTAAAAATCTTGTGTCTTCTAATATAATTTTATCTACATCACATGTATTACATCACTCCAAAATTCTTATTCTTCTTACTATATTCTTAATATTATTAACCCCGGGGATCACTTCTGTGTCACTACTAGACAGAGGCACAGTAAACACAACCTTAAAAAGGGCACAGTAAACTCATTCCAAGGGGTGGCGAAAGCCAAACACACTCTGGCTAGGCTTGTAAATGCCCTAGGGCATATAGCCTAGTATGAACCTATGAACCTATTTACAGAAAGCACTCTAAAATTTTCATTATTCCTTTGATTCATGGTTTCATAGCTAATTAGTAGGCTAGTTTTCTTAACAGGCCATTCTAAGCCTAACCAGGTTCCGTCCCAAAGGTGAGAATCAAACACTGTGCCTTGTGTCTGTGAGTCCAACACCTTAATCATTATACCATTCCCAAATCTCGCACTTTATTCTTTCATCTTTTTCATCCATTTCCTTTTTTCTTTTGTAATTATCCCCTTAAATTTTCTTTTTCTGCCTTTTACCATTTTACAAATATAATTTTTTTCACTTTTACTACATCCAAATTTATGTCTTCATCACTTATTTCAGAACCGTCTTCTATATCCTCTTTACTATTTTTTCTCATGTAATTTTTTTTCTATTTCTACTGCTTCTAAAGTGTATTTTCTTTGTTTATTTTCTTCTCTTTCTTTTTCTTTTTCCAGACTCTTTTTTTTCATTTTTGCAATCTATCCATAAATACCTAATTTTGTTTAATTTATAGCATTTCAGTTCACATTTGTTTTGCATTATGTCCCAATTCACCACAAATATATCAGTTTCTTTTGTTGCAGTTACTTATCAAATGTCCTTCTTTTCCACACAAAAAAAATGTTTTGGTTGTCTGCAGTATTTTACAACACTCCTATTCCCCTCCACATTTATCATGCTTGGTATATGTACAATTTTTTTCTCTTTCTATTTTTAACACTATATTACAATCCCAGCCACAAGACCATACACCGCTTTTGTCATAAATGTATACAATGTCCAGTACTTCATTACATAAAGCTTTCAAATGTCCTTTCAAGGTCTCTCTTCCTACCTCTGTTTGAAATTGTATGTGAATTTTCTTTTTTTCCCTGTTAAACACTTTCATCACACAGGGATTCCATGAGTTACAGTCTTCCTTTTTTCATATTCTCCAAGAAACTTTTTCATTGAAAAAGCAGTCTAAAATATAATTTCACAAAATGTTTCCTTGTTAATAAGAATAAATATGTCATGTTCTTTACACCTAAATGAGCTATTAAATTGTCCCACACTTCATACCCATCTATTTCTTTGTCTTCTTAATATTGAATCCTTACCATGTACTTCTGTTTTTTATTTTCTTCCGCCTTCTTTTCTGCTACTCCACTTTTGTCTTCTTTTACGTTCTATGCATATGTTTTCTTTTCCATCTCACCACTATTCTTCAGGATTGTCTCTGCATCCTCCTTTTGTATTTGCTCAATAATACTCCCCCAGGAAACGTCTCCTTTATTGTCTGGCTGACCTTGCACCACCATTTCTTTAAGTAAATCATCCCACAACCCTCCTGACTGGAGGGTTGTAATTATACATCCATCATTTGCTGACTCATTTCCATCAAACAGGTTTCTTTGAAACATTTCCTCAGATTCCTGCCCATATTCTTTAGTTTTAGTATTTTCTTTCTCCTTCATTTCTTTCACCACTCCATCATCTCCTTCTCTCTCTCCACCTGCCTTCCTGTTTCTCCAGGCCACCTCTATAACTGGAATGGAAACAGGAAATGCTCCTCCAATCTGGGTCTCATTCACAACAATGAAGAGTTGTTGAAGTTCCCTTGATGAACTGGTCAAATTTCCCCAACTATTACAAACACCACCTTAGGTATCCCCTAAAAGGAGGTTACAAGCCTAATGGCACTAACCTCATCAACAAAGGATAAATCAAGCAAAAAGTCAATTAATCATACAATCAATCAATAAACAATTGACTTTGTAAAAGCTTCTAGGAGTATACCCCTTCCACTCCTGTATTTGCCCCTTATATTCTGCTTAAATATTCCAACATTGACAAGCCAGATGTTTTACAAACCTCTGATGTAATTCCATCACTCCCTGGAGCTTTGTTCCTTTGTTTTATTATGTATAATCTCTGAAGTCTCACATATCCCTATCTCCTCATGAGTTTCATTACATATACCCTGCAAAATAATCTTCAATGCCATGTTTTTGAAAGCCCCCTTGTTTGTCTGTCCCCAATAACACTCCTGTGGCTCGAGATATATAGTGTACTAAAATGTCTATATAATCATAATATCTTCACTATTTGAAAAATTATTCAGATTTTTTAGGTTATGGTTGTACTTTTTGCTGTACTGATTAGTTTGGGGGAATAGTTTAGCTGTTTAGGCTATGGGCTGCATTAAATAGTTTTGATGGTTTTCATTTTAACTAATTAATTGACTATGCACATAAATGTTAACTTGTGGAGCTGGTTTTGATGTATAAAAGAAGTGTGCATTCAGTTTACTTTGTTCTGAAGAAGTCTTTTTCATTGAAGGATGAAAGTGCTTAATGTTAATAAAGAAAGCTTCATTATGGGTATCTTGCTCTGAAGTCTCCTCCTTCCTTTAATGTTATTGTGTTCTTAGTTTGTCTGGAAAGTCTATTGGTTTGTTATGGAAGGGGGTGCTGGAGCTGATACCAGCCTTGAGAACTTTCAGTTATTACAGGAGAATTTTGCATCGAGTGTTGGAAATCTTACTATGATTATATTCCAGCCTTTGCAGAACCTTTTGAATTTTCCCAATCAATTGAACACAATGTGGCTAACATGGGGCCAAATATGTGTTTGGCTGGTCAACCTTCTCAAGAAATGGAGCTTTCTGGGATTACACCAGCGCAGAGACCCCATGATGTACCCAATGACGTTTTGGGATTTCCAGGTGTGAATATGCAAATTGTAGCTTGCTACAGATCCCCCACCATGCCCCAGGATTCCCACTCCTCATTTCTTGATACACTGGAAAATATTAGGGTACAACCTAACACACTAATAATGGGCGATTTCAACTACCCCACCATTAACTGGGAAAACTACTCATGTACTAACTCTTGTGCTCAACGTTTTCAGGGATTCATAAATTCCAATGTCTTGGATCAACGTATCCACACCCCCACTAGGGGCAGCAATATCCTAGACCTGGTCATTACCAACATGGGCAACTGGTGTTTCACACCAGAGGGCAATTCCTCATTGGTCAGATCCGACCACAAGCAAATCACCCTAGACATCCACATTCCAGCCCCACCCCCCATTAGGGAAACCACCGTAAAAAATTTCTCCAAAGCCAACTTCACGCTTCTTAAGACAGAAGTGGCAAACGTCACGACACCCATGCTGATGGACAATAGAGATATGACTGCTGAATTCTATACAATTGCACTTTATAAGCACTTACATGAGTGCATGGATCGTGCAATCCCTACCAGAACCAAGACGCTATCATCCAAAAAAAGGAAGCCAGTCTGGTGGTCTCCTGCTATAAACAAACTCTTCAACAGAAGAAAGAAACTGTTGCAAAAAAGAGTAAAATTCCATGATTGGAGGAACTCCGTGGTCAGCTTCAGTAAGAAGCTGAGATCCCTCATAAAATCCTCCAAAGCTAGTTACGAAAACAAAATCGCCACTGATGCTAAAGACAACCACAAAGCATTCTATAGCTATGTCAAGAATCTCAATGGCAACACTCAGATCAGCTCTGAGTTACAGCACAATGGCACTAAATATACAGAACCAACTGATACTGCCATCATCCTGGCAGATAGGTTCAGTGCTAACTTTACCCCTCTCTCATCCCCTAAAGGGCCCATTTATACACCGGAAGAATGCAAAGTACCTGTAATCATGGCTGCACAGGTAAAAAACACACTCTACAAAGCCAAGAACACAGCATCCATGGGACCTGACAACATCCCAGGCTGCGTTCTACATGAACTACAGAACGAACTGGCACCCCACCTAAGTACCTTGTTCAATCATAGCCTCACCTCAGGCTTTGTACCCACTGAACAGCGCACAGCAACAGTTATCCCACTCCACAAAGGGGGAGCCACCACGGACCCCGGGAACTACCACCCCATTAGCCTGACAAGCCTGGTCTGCAAGGCTATGGTGTGTATCATCATGAAACTTATAAACAATGACATTGATAATCTCCAAACTCTGGACCCTACCCAGTTCGGGTTTGTAAAAGGCAGATTATGTTTCCTAAACCTGATAGACATCTTTGAAGTGGTCACCAAAGCTGTAGATGAGGGTAAGGTGGTACACACAGCCTATCTAGATCTCGCCAAGGCTTTCAACACCATCCCCCACTCTGGAATTATAGGCAAACTCACTAAACTAGGTATAAATCCCTATGTCACAAGATGGGTTGCCAACTGGCTCACTGACCGAACCCACACTGTGAAAGTAGCAGACTCTAAATCCAACTTCAGACCAGTGACAAGTGGAGTACCACAGGGTTCAGTCCTAGGTCCTCTCCTGTTTGGTATCTACTTTGCTGAAGTACAGGCTAACACAGAAGGTCTTTGGCTAACAAAGTTCGCAGATGACTGCAAACCTAGGAGCCATAATCAAATCTCCTAATGATGTGGACATCCTACAAAAGGGCCTCCCTGAGACAGATGCCTGGTTGAAAGCCATGGCCTCAAGCTCAATGCCAAAAAGTGCATTGTTATCCCTTTTGGTAAAAGCTCTGTACCCATGAACTACCACATAGGCGGTAGTCTACTTAACACTGAAAGTGTGATAAGAGACCTTGGGACACAGGTGGACAGTAGTCTCTCCTTTGATAATCACATCGCCACAGTAGTCAAGAAATCCTTCTACGTGTCACACCTCATCACAAAAGGTTTCTCATCCAGGAAAAAAGAGGTCATTGTTCCCCTCTACTCATCACTCATTAGACCCATTATAGAGTACAATGCCCCTTTTGGTATGTACTTCACAAGACATCTACAACAACTAGAAAGGCCACAGAAATATCTCACAAAGAGGATTACTGGCCTCAAACAGATGCCCTACGCAGACTGTCTCAAAAAACTCCAGCTTTACTCTGTCACATATCGCCTACTCAGAGGCGATCTCTGCCTAACATACAAAGCTATGTCAAACCCAGAGCTGTTGGACATGCACCATGTAAAGAAATCCCAATCCCTCCAAGCTACCTGTTCTAGGGACCTAAACCTCATCACCAGAATAAACAGAACATGCTGGAGGGATATATTCCTATATCAGAGACTTCCCATACTCTGGAACAAACTACCTATTTATATCAAACACAGCTCCTCATAAGCACTCTTCAAGAAAAATCTTGATGATTGGATGGGAGATAGGAAATTCACTCAGGGGATCACTTCTGTGGCTCTGCTTGACAGGGGCAAAAGAAAATAATTTTCTTGGGTGGCAAAAGTCAGGGTACATTTTGGCTAGGTTTATATAGGCCCTAGGGCCAATAGCCTAGTACCTACCTATGAACCTATGAACCTATAGGTTTGATGATAATGCCCTGGATTTATTAAAAAGGCCCATTTCTTTTAATCCACCCCTTCACCCCATGGTCTTGTTATTTGAAAAAACTTTGTGAAGTGGACTTAAGGAATGTATTAAAGGTACCCCTCTTCGACCCCTTGACCATAACCTTAGTGAATAAGAAAGGTTATTAAAAGAAATGTTTAGCAACAAGTGTCTTAGAGTTATGAAACCAGATAAGGGAGGGGGCTTGGTGGTTATGGACAGCAATGATTATATTAACAAAATGTTTAATTTGTTATATTCTGACACATACAAAGAGGCCTTTTTAACATAAGATAGACTTGAGCCTTAAAAAGATGTTATTGTGCAATCAGATTACAATAGAGGATTTTAATTATGCACATGTCCATAACCCAAGAACTCCACCATTTTCAGTATTCCTAAGATACATAAAAACTTGGGTGACTCTCCGATGTGCTTGATAGTTGAAGCAAAGCCATCAAAAACTTTTTGTATAGCTAAATATGTTAATTTCCACATCAAGACTGTCCTTGAGACCAATTTAGCTTTATTGAAGGACTCATTTGATTTTTTATCTAGGGTGATGGACGATCTTTACTGTGATTATCTTATTTTTGTTACAATTGATATTCAAGATCTTTACTCTGTTACCCCCATGAGATTGGTGTAGAATGGTTTTATAAATATCTTAGGTATTATATGGTTTTTGATAGGGACAAGATTGAAGGGCTGAAGATGTTTATGGAAATTATTTTGGAGAACAACTTCTTGATATTTGAAAATCAGCTATTTAGACAAAGAACTGGGGTGACAATGGTGACAGCATGTGTCCCCATATTTGCCATTGTTGTTATCCCTTACTAGGAAAGTAAGTTTATCCTGAGTTCTGAATTTAAAGACAGCTGGGTCCTATACGGGCATTTTCTAGACTATATGATCTTTCTCTGGGTTGATAACAAGGCCGAGTTAGGTGAATTTTTGGATAACTTATATGCACACACTGATTTTTTTAAAGGTTTCTATGAATATACAGGGTGATAGGGCACATTTTGTAAATGTTTTGGTGTGGAAGAACAAGGAAAAAAAGAGGTTTTGATTCAAGTATTCATCGTAAACCCACTTACTCAAATTCATTACTCCATTTCCATAGTATGCACCCTTTACATCAGAAGAAGTCCCTGGTTAAGAGACAGTTTGTTAGACTGGCTCATATGATATCCAGGGATGAAGATGATGAGAATGAAATGGGTAAGCAAAGAGAAATATTCATCAGGAGGTGCTACCAGATAATTTTCTTACCACTATTTTTGATGAGGTCAATTTTAAAAGGAAAAAAAAGTCTTTCAGCTTTTCCCGGTTAGGGTTCGCCACAGCAGAACTCCAGTCCGCTCATGATTGGCAGTGGATTTTTACAGTGCTGAGTTGCCAGCTTGATGCCCAACCTTCAAAGAAGGCACGCCCATTCATGCTCATAACTACCTGCATGTATTTAGTGTCACTCGACCATGGGGAGGACATGCAGACTCCACACAGAAGGCGCTCCAGCTGAGAATCGAATGGAAGAACTTCTTGCTGTGAGACGACAATGCTAACCGTTGCACCACTGCAGCCTCCATCAATTTTAAAAGGAAATCGGGTGGTTTTCTACCTTTATAGGGTAGAAGGGAAGGTGTGGTTACTACAACTACTACAACTACTACAAATCTTAATGTTACTACTGCCCTTGCTGATTTTGTTGCCACTGATACAGCTTCTACTATCTCTGCTGTCATTAACAAAGTCAACTATACTTTAGTTAGTAATAGGGTTAGTTCTGTGAGGAATCAATAATTTGATAATGCCTTCATTTTGACATATAATATAGATTTTGAGAGCCTTAGGTCAGTAGTAAATAGGAACTGGAATATTTTTGGGGTCGATAACGATTAACTTAGGATTGTGGGGCCCAAGCCAGTTGAGTTTTAAAACTATATTGGAGGGTTTGGGGCTTTCTAGTTCTAAGGGCAGGATGCATAGGAATGTGGTAACTGTAATCAGTGCCAGTGCATCCTAGAATGATCTTCCTGCTATGTACAAGGATATGGAGTAATTGTTTTGCACCAAAGATATTACTGTAGTAGTAAGGGAGTGGTGTATCTGGCTCAGTGCGGATGTTGTTCTGCATTTTACATTGGCAAAACTAAACTTTGTTTAAGGAAGAGAATTTACCAACAATTACATTATATCAAGAAAAATGATGATAGGAATGCCCTCTGTGAACATGTATTTATTGTTATCAACCAGGTTGATTTTGGACAGGGGAGGATGCCTGTGAGGATTATTAGACTTTTTGGAACTTAAGTGGAAATTGAGGATGAATGCCAGTAGTAGTTTACTAAAACTAAAATATGCATGTTTTTACCATATGTCCATATATATAGTTATATTTATATCTATATAAGCATAGGTATATGTTAGTTTTTTAAGCAGTGTGTGTGTAATAAGGAAAATTATTCTGGTTTTAAAGTTATGGTTGTTCTTTTTGCTGTACTGATTAGTTTTTGGGAGTAGTTTAGCTTTTTAGGCTATGGGTGCTTTAAAATGTTTTCATGATTTTAATTTAATTTAATTAATTAATTGACTATACATGTAAATGTTAATTTGTAGGGCTGATTTTAATGTATAAAAGATGTGTGTATTCAATTTACTTTGTTCTGAAGAAGTCCATTTCATTGAAGGACGAAAGAGCTTAACGTTAATAAAGAAGGCTTCATTACGGGTATCTTGATCCAATGTCTCTTCCTTCCTTTAATTTTATTGTATGCTTAGCTTGTTTGTCTGGAACATCTTCACTGTTTGTCATAATCCTTTTCCTTGCTTTCACCTCTTTTCTGTAATGACCCATTCTATTCATGTATCTTTGACCTTTTGTGCTAGCCACTTGCCTGACATAAGTCCTGTCTATTTATAAGGCCTCTCTCTGCCACTTCAGTTTTCTTAATATAGGCTGTAAATCTTTGAGTGATACCTTCTCCCCTCCTCCATGTAACTCTGTCATTAGTCTCATTCCTGCTGCAGCTGTCTCAGTTGTACTTCCAGCCTACCAAGATTTTCTCTTTCTCTGTCATCAAATTCCCTTCTACGTCCATTGCTCTTACATGGCACATATTATTGCAATCTACCAAGTCTGCCCCATCTGATTATCCTCCATGACCTCTGAATTATAGCATATGACCTACTCAGTTCTTTTCTTCTACTCTAATCATTTCTGCTGCATGCTGCACTACCAAAGTTCCCATCTCTATCTTTGGCTTCTATTACATTTTGAAATGCCAGCTTTTGTTATTATATGGCCATGACCAGAAAGCCACCTATCACCTTCTTGCACTTCTTTTACTTGTAGGATCCCAGCTCCTTTCATCAAAAATCTATGTAAATGACTAGCTTGTGGACCTGCTCCTTTAAAGAAGGTATATTATTTTACTTCAGAGTGTTATAGTTTCCAAATGTCTACCTATTCTTTGACTTCCTCCCACTGCTATAGGACCACTCCCATCCTAATGTTCTGCTCCCTCTGGCCAGATATTTCATCATTGTTCCAATTGACTACTACATTAAGATCTCCTCCAACAAGCTCACATTCACATTCACATTATAGCCATACCTCTTGTCATATAGCATAGAGAACCTCAAAGAAGATGGGGATGTCTGAATATGGGCCATAGATTGTTTCACTTTCCACTCTTGTCCCTCTGTATCCAAACCTACAATAACCTCCCTGCCTGCTTCATCCTCTTAGAGTATTTTACTTGTACATTTAGAGATATTCTCATCATAATCACTACTAATTTCTTTTCTACACCTCTAAGTATACTGCATCCCACTGTATTCTATTCTCTACCAACCAAATTTCAAGTCTTCCTTCCTTTTCAGCTTTATTTCTCATAATACTATTATATCTCTCTTAGCTCTCTTTAACATCCTCCTAATCTTCTCTCTTTTATTTGAATAGTGTACTCCCAATATGCCATGCTATTATATTTATACTCATCCCCATCTCCTTCTATTCCCCACTGTCAGCTTGCTTACCTCCTCTGAGCCTAACAAGACATTTGGATCACTCCTGGATCTACACCTGGTTTCTCACATGATATCTAAATTCACTCACTTTATTCATCAATCTTGCCCATGAATTCCAATGGAACAGTTTTACACCTCAGTATACACTTGTACACATAACATAAACAAACTCCCTTTAGGAAATATTAGAGTAACAGTAACTCCCTGAAATGTTATCTTCATATAAAGACATACCGAAAGAATAATACATACATTTAGCCTAAGTATACTTATCACTTTAATAATGCATTGTGTAAATTGTAAAACATACAATGAACATCTAATTAATGTCCAAAAAGAGCAGATTACAAATTACTTTTTTATTGGCATTTGTTTAGTGGAAATGTCCAACTGAGATGTGCCCTTTTTCAGTGGAGGCCAGGGAGAAAAGCTTCATAGTTTCATAGTTTCATAGTATAGTACTAGGCTATCTGCCCTGGGGCATTTGTAAGCCTAGCCATAGTGATGTGGCTTTTGCCACCCCATGAAATGGTACAAAAATGTACAGAATAAATCTAGAATATTGTGCCTCTGTCTAGTAGTGACACAATGAAGGTCCCCTTATATAATAGAATTAGTTTACTGTGCCCCTGTCTAGCAGTGACACAGATGTGACCCCTGGGGTAAACTTACGATCTCCCATCCACTCATCAAGATTTTTCTTGAAGAGAGTCAGTGAGGGCTCTGCCTAATATGAACTGGGATCCTGTTCCAAAGCATGGGAAGCCTCTGGGTTATGAATCTATCCCTCCAGCATGTCCTATTCATACTTGTGCCGAGGTTTAAGTCTTTAGCTCTCGTGGTCCTGATGGATTTGGATTTTTTGAGGTGGAGCATGTCCATCAGATCCTGATTGGACATGGTCTTGTACGTCAGGCAGAGATCACCTCTGAGCAGGCGGTATGCTACTGAATAGAGCTGAAGATTCTTTAGTCTGGCAGAATAAGACATATATTGGAGACCCTTGATCCTTTTGGTGAGATACTTTTGTGGTCTCTCCAGCTGTTGCAAATGCAGGGTGAGGTACATACCAAATGGGGAATTGTACTCAATCATGGGTCTGATGAGGGAGGAATATAGGGGTACAATGACATCCTTGGATCTGGATGTGAATCCCTTCATGATGAGGTGTGCAAGGTAGAATGTTTTTCTAACCACTTTGGCAACGTGGGTGTCAAATGAGAGGTCGCTGTCTACTTGGGTCCCTAGGTCTCTGATTACGTTTTCCATACTCAGTGGATTGCTGTCTATGTGATAATTTGTGGGTACTTTGTTTTTTCCAAAAGGGATGACTATACATTTTTTGGCATTTAGTTTAATGCCGTGACTACGGCACCAGTTGTCCGTTTCAGTGAGGCCTTTTTGTAGGATGTGTGTGTCTGCTGGTGTATCGACTATGGTGCCTAGTTTGCAGTCATCTGCGAACTTTGTCAGCCACAGCCCTCCCATGTTTGCTTTAACATCTGAGAAATAAATGCTGAACAAGAGGGGTCCCAGGACAGATCCCTGTGGGACACCACTTGTGACTGGCTTTGAGTCTGACATTGCTCCAGCGATTTTAACTTTATGGGTTATGTCCTTTAGCCAGTTTGCAACCCATCTAGTGACATAAGGGTTTACTTTTAAGCTGTTTAGCTTATCTATGATGCCTGAGTGGGGTATCGTGTCGAAGGCCTTAGCCAAGTCCAGGTATGCTGTATGGACTGCTTTGCCTTCATCAATGGCTCTAGTGACTGTTTCGAAAAAGTCAACCAGATTTAAATGGCAGGATCTGCCCTTTACAAAGCCGAACTGGGTGGGGCCAAGTGTCTGAAGGTCCCCTAAATCTATGTTTATGAGTTCCATAATGATTCTTTCCATAGCTTTGCAGACTAGGCTAGTTAAGCTTATGGGGCGGTAGTTTCCAGGGTCTGTAGAGGCACCCCCTTGTGGAGTGGGACCAGTGTTGCTGTACACCAGTGTTCAGGTACATATCCCGAAGTAAGGCTAAGGTTAAATAGCATTTTTATGTGTGGGTTTAGCTCCTCTTGGAGTTCACGTAACACGCACCCCGGGATACCGTCAGGTCCCATTGATGCTGTGTTTTTTGCTTTGTTTAGGGCGGTTCTCACTTGGACATCTGAGATGACAGGGAGATTACATTCAGCTGGGATAAGTATTTCTTCTTTTGGGGGTGAAGGAGGGGAGAAATTTGCACTGAACCTGTCAGCCAGAATGTTGGCAATATCTGTGGGTTCAGTGTATCTTTTGTTGTTGTGAACCAACTCTGAGCATATCTGAGGATTTCCGCCCAGGTTTCTAACATAGCTGAAGAAGGCTTTGTGGTTATCTTTAGTGTCCTTAGCGATTTTTCTCTCAAAGTTTGCATTGGATGTTTTTATGAGAGAACGTAGTTTTCTGCTAATGTTGATCAGAGATGTCTTCCCTTCATGGGATTTCGCTCTGACGTGCAGTAGCTTCCTTCTTTTGTTATACAATTTGTTTATGGCTGAGGTCCACCAGACAGGATGCTTACATTTGGTGGAGAGGGACTTGGATTTGTTTGGGATTGCATGATCCATGCATTCTTGGAGATGTCCATAGAAAGCATTTGTGAAGGATTCACATTGTGGGATGTGGTATCCACTGGCACAGTGGGCTTAAAGGATACCATCTCAGTCTTAAGAAGAGTGAAGTCTGCTTTTGAGAAGTTTTTCACTGTGGTCTTTTGTGCTGGGGTGGAGGTGGGATATGTATATCCAGGGTGATTAGTTTGTGGTCAGATCTCACTAGTGAGGGGTATACTTCCAGTGTGGAGCATTTTGTCCCCATGTTTGTGATGATCAGGTCTAGTATATTATCTCCCTAGTGGGAGAGGTGACTAGTTGTTCCAGTGCATTTGAATTTATGAATTCCAGGAACCTTTGGGCTAGGATATTAGGGCTAGAATAATGTACCCAATCTATGTTTGGGTAGTTGAAGTCTCCCAGTATGATGGTATTTTGTGATACATTCATATCCTCCAATGTCTTCAGGAATGCTGAGTGGGGTTCTTGAGATTGGGAGGGTGGTCTGTAACATGCTACCAGTTGTATAGCAGTTTTGCCTATGGTTAGTTGCACCTGTATGGTCTCTGATGCTTCATGTGTTGCTACTAACCTGGAGGTGTGGGTGTCCTTTATAAATATGGACACTCCCCCTCCCTTTGTGGTTCGGCCCGGGTTTTGGGGCCGAAAAGCATGATACGAGGTATAGCCGGGTACTGCTGGGGTGCTCTCAGGAGCCTTGAACCAGGTTTCAGTTACTGCACAGACGTCGATGTTCTCCATCCTGAGGAGTGCATCAAGTGCTTGCATCTTGAGATTTAGACTTCTGGCGTTGAGCAGCATTACCCTTAGTTTTTTTCCATTTTTGTTTTCTAAGGAGGTGGGTTTGTCTTTTGAGCCTTGCCTAAAAAAGGCACTATGGGGGTGGCAAGAGCCTTAGCCAATATTCGGAAGCCCAGTGGTGACAGGTGTAAGCCATCCCTTGTGAAGCAGCGTGGCTTGTCCAACATATCATCCCAGGCAGACAGACATTGGATCCCCTTAGAATGACACCAGTACTTGAGCCAATTGTTAAAGCTGATCATCTTGTCTTTGTATTGTGGTATCATTCTTGGTGAGGGCAAGATGCTGCTCAGGGTCAGGGTCATACCAGCCTGGGCTACATAATCGGAGAGCTCCTCTATGTCTCTTTTCATGTAGTCCAGGGAGGTACGTCTCAGGTTATTCACACCAGCATGGACAATGACGGAGTCATATTTGTACTTGCTTTGGAGTGACCTGAGTGCATGTGTTATGTGGCGGATCCTAGCTCCCGATAGACAGCTCACAGTCACCTTCTACTTGTTCAGCCTGGTCAGTGGGACATCAGTGTGTCTGACTACGGAGTCACCTATTACTAGTGTATCAGGCAAGGTGTTTGGCCTTAAGGGCTGCGATTGGTCAACACACTGATTTATTAAAGTAGGTGTTGCATGTGTTTTGTTTTGAGGTGGTGGATTTTTGGATGTCTGCTTTGGGAGCCTCTGTTGTTTTGATAAGTTTTTTATTAGAGCCTCTGAGTATGTCTTTGTGTTTTTATGTGTTTGGTTTGCAGTTGTGTTAGGTCTATGTGGGACTGGGATTGTTGTGTGTTTGGTTGCCATCTCCTCCTGTCTGGTCATGCCAGCCCTGAGTTGAGAGAGTTCAGCCTCCAGTTTGGCTATATAGTTGCATCTCTCACATGTATTTGTGTTTGTTGGGAGGAGGAGAGGGTTGTCTGTGTACATGAGACAATTGTAGCATTGTCTCAAGATACCCAGATTGACCAGCTGAATTGGAGACGATGCCAGTAATCTACCACTTGACATGCTAGAACAGTATAAGGGAGTGGTATACCTTTAAGGGAAGTGGATATTCACAGGGGTGGTAAGTAGATGTAGTGCTTTACTTAGTACGAGAGTGCTTACTTAGTAGAGAAGTATTGAGAACAAGTGCTAGGCTTATACTACAGTGAGTAGCCTGGTTATACTAAGAGTAGAGCTTCCTTAAGGGAAAATTTGAAGAGCAGACTTGGCGGAGCCAGAAAAAGTTTAACCTTGTTTAACCGGCTCTGCATGCGCACGACCGCGCAAAGCCGTGCAAATGCGGATTTTAAGCAGTGAACTACAAAAGAGCTAGAAATGGTCCCAGACAACCAATTACTACAGCTTCTTGTGCTGAGGTCACTTCCCCCAAGGACAGGAAGGCTGCTCAAGGCTCCCCACTCCCATTGGTGAGCAAAGAAACTTCCTTCTATCCAAGTAAGGTAATGGACAACACAGGAACTACACCACAGCCCAGAATACAGCAATGCCTGTAAACTGGTCTAAACTAGTCAAGGAAGGCGGGAAAACAAGGATTATTTTTTTTGTTTTTTTTTTGGTAAAAACACACAGAAAATGCAGAGACAGTGATAAATTAGTTACACAGGCTAGCACACTTTAGTGGGCAGCCTCCACAGTTAAATTAAACAAACAAACAAGCAAACTTTCGATCAAATTCGACTAAAATGTAACTTTAAGTGCAGATTTTAAAATAATGCAGCAATCAGTTAAAAAACAGTTCAGGCTCATTCAAGGTAAGCTACTGAAGCTATTTCAAGTGAAAAAAAAACAAAGATACTTAAATCCAGAAGGTAGTCGCTTTTTTGAGTTCCCTGATGCTAGGACCACTCTGTAAACATACGTGGAGCTTGTCTGAACAGTATAGCCAGAAAAAAATGCCCAGAGGCGGATTTTAAACAGTGAACTACAAAAGAGCTAGAAATGGTCCCAAACAACCAATTACTACAGCTTCTTGTGCTGAGGTCACTTCCCACAATGACAGGTAGGCTGCTCAAGGCTCCCCACTCCCACTGGTGAGCAAAGAAACTTCCTTCTGTCCAAGTAAGGTAATGGACAACACAGGAACTACGCCACAGCCCAGAATACAGCAATGCCTGTAAACTAGTCTAAACTAGTTGAGGAAGGCGGGAAAACAAGGATTATTTTTGTTTTTGTTTTTGGTAGAAACACACAGAAAATGCAGAAACAGTGATAAATTAGTTACACAGGCTAGCACACTTTAGTGGGCAGCCTCCACAGTTAAATTAAACAAACAAACAAGCAAACTGTCAATCAAATTCAACTAAAATGTAACTTTAAGTGTAGATTTTAAAATAATGCAGCAATCAGTTAAAAAACAGTTCAGGCTAGTTCAAGGTAAGCTACAGAAGCTATTTCAAGTGAAAAAAAGCAAAGATACTTAAATCCAGAAGGTAGTCGCTTTTTTGAGTTCCCTGCTGCTAGGACCACTCTGTAAACCCACGTGGAGCTTGTCTGAGCAGTATTATACAGACATGATGGACATCATTTGTGTTGTTTCATCATTTACAGTCAGTTTCATTCATAAGCAATAGTTCCATTATTTAGACATCCTTGACATCAGTTACATCATTTAGAAACAGTGTTGACTAAAAATAAAAGGTATATGGGTTGTATATGAATACTCTTTTAAGTACGAGGAAGTATATGCAGTGTAATATCATCAAGTATGCATAGATTGTCAGGCTGTACATAAGAATATTTGTTACTATAAAGACTTGTACAAAATCTAGGATATAGGAAAATAAGATAAAGAGTTAGAACAGCCCAATGAAAACAAAAATGGCAGAAGGCAAGAGGAAGATAAAGAAGAGGAGACAATAGAGGAGGGTATAGTTGTGATAACAGCACAATAAGTGTTGTGCAGCAAAGAGTTATAGCACAAATTCATATAGCTGTAATAGTACCAGTTTAACCATGGATGATGCAGGTGCATAGCCATTTATCTATCAGATTTTGCTTCAGTTGCTATTTAAAGTCATTCAGGTTTCAGACTGTTTATACATGGAGTGGGATGGCAGTCCGGCTATTAGCAATGCAGTGTAAATACAGGGAGTGTCCTGCATTGTTGTTTGGTTTAGTAAAGGAGAGTAATGATTTGTTAGTGGAGTGTTGTGGTCTCCTAGTTGTGTAAGGTTGAATTTGGAGTGAAGAGATGGGAATTTTTCAGGGTTGTGCAGTAGTCAGAAGCCTGTAATTACTTGTAAGTACCACAGATAATTATTTAGTTTGAGAGAAACAGTGATGTGATCTATATTGCTGATTGTTGTGAATTTGGCTACATTGTTGTAATATTGTTCTAGTTTGGCTGGTGGAGAGGAGCTGAGATTGGTTAGGACAAGAGAGGCATATAATAGGGTGGGGAGTAGAAAAGAAGTGTCTTATATTTTTTCTTGTAGAGTCAGTACAGTAATATTTTACTCTATACAGGCAGTCTAGCTTTTGGCGTGCCTTCTTTATGGCTTACCTTAGGTGGAGATCAAATTTCAGGTGGTCGTCTATAATCACACCTAGTAGTTTGGTGTGAGATACCAGTTCTGTATTGGTCTTGATGGATAACAATATATTAAAAGTATTTTTTGGGAGGAGAGAGAGAGAGAGAGAGAGAGTTGGGGTGAACAGTAGCAGTTTGATTTTTTTTGTTTTTTGATTCAGGAGGAGTTGTGAGTCAAGTCAAGCTTCTATGTAGGAGAAGAATTTCTAGGTGAGTGTTTCAAGCATGGGTAGTGCCGTAGCAGCAAATATTAGAGTGAAGTTGTTGGAGTGTTTTAGTATGGTGGCCTCTTTGGCTGCTATGTTTAGGTTGTTGATAAATAAGTTAGACAGTAATAGTCAGGAAGGAGCCTTGTTGGACTTTGATGGATATTGGAAGGAAAGACGAGAACTTACATTGCCATTTTACTGCTTGGGACCTATTAGTGAGGTAACTAAGAAACCAGTTAAGTGAGGAAGGTGATAGCCCATAAGAAGAGAACTTATTTAGGAGAACTTAAAGACTGATGGTGTCAAATGCATCTGATAAATCCAAAAACAGGGCAGAGGTTAGAAGGCCTGAATTTCTATTCTAATTTATTGTATCAGTGAATCTTAGAAGGGCAGTGGTTGTACTATGATTGGGTCTGAAACCATACTGTAATGGAGAGAGGAGGTTAAGAGAAGTAATATCTGTAGTATGTTGAAAGTGAATACATCTTTCAGGTTTGGGATAAGGGTGAGAGAATGGTGATTGGTCTATAGTTTTTGAGCTTGGCTGATGAACCATCTTTATGGAGGGGAATTATATAGGATTTTTTCCATAAGGAAGAAAAATATTTTTCTTGGATAGAGCAGTTTATTAGACGTGAGGCAGGATATGCAAGGCCATTTACAGCTATTTACAGCAAGTTTGAGATATTCAGATGGAATTGGTCAAGGGCAGTAGTTGTCTTAAGGGAGTGTAGGTATTTTCTTAATTGTTTATGTTGACATTGTAGTGGGTGTGCATGTCTGTTGTGGCCTCCATGACTGGAGTGGGATGGCAGGACTTGTAGTAGTTTTGTTTTGTAGAAGGGAGGTTACTGTATTTATAAAATGTGAGTTAAACTGTAAAGCATAGCTTTCGGACTTACTGGTTGGGGTGGACTGGGTTAGGTTGATTTTCAAGACTGAGCAACATATATACAAATTTTCAGAATTTTTTTTGGATTGCTTGATGAGGAATTTTGTGTGCTGCTACAATAAACATTTTTTGTCCTGTTTTACACGTTGCTTGTTATGGTTCCTTAACTACCAGTACTATTGCAGGGATGCTTGAGACTGGATTTGTAGCCATCACTTCCAGGCTTTTTCTCTAAGTTGCATGAGTTGCTTTGTTTTTTAATCATGGGGCTTGTTTATTTTAACTCGTTTGCTTCTTATTGGTGTTTGTTCTGTTTGGATATTTAGAAATATTGTATTAAATGTGTCTACTGTTTCATTAAGGGGAAGTTTTAAGTAGAGCCCAGTTGATCTGGAGCAGTCTAGTTTCTTTATTGAAATTATTGAGATTTCTGACTGGGTTATAGTGATGCACCTTGTGGGACTGTTTGGGGTGTATGATTATGTAGTTTAGCTAATTGTCACTTAGGCCTTCTGATAGTGTGCTACTTGTGGCTACATTGTTTAGGGTGGATGATAGAATTCAGTCTAGGATGGATTCTCTAGATGTGGCCTTTCTAGGGCTATCTTTTGCCAGTTTATGTTAAAGTCTCCTAGCAAGATGTTTTCCAGCCTTATGTTGTCTGAAATCCAGGAGACGATCTCTTCCAGCATAAGAATCTTATCAGTGATATGTATAGATTTATGAGTATTCAATTTGAGGAGCTGAGGCCATTTATTTCAGAGAGCAATTATTTTATGGCTGGTGCTCAACAGTTAGCAAAGGGGCACAAAGTAGAACAAGTTTTCTTACATTTAGTGAATGCAGATGACAAAAAGCTAGGGATATGAAGTAACCGGCTTACATGGTGTAATTTAATGGTCAAGTAACAGGACAGTGGCTAATTTGATAAGTGATCCTTACAGTGCAAGGGCTTCTCCTTTGGGGGGAATGTCACAGCCACTTTCTAGCACAGAGCAGGCACATATTTGGCTTTTTATGTTATGTGAAGATTGCAGGAAGATGGGCGAAGGCTGCCAGCCTGGTCAAATAGAATTTGATATATAATTCTATCAATTGTATAAATAAATGTAAAATACAGGCTTGTGTTTTTAAATGAAAGAAAACACTGTAAAATGTGAACTTCAAGATTGTTGCAACATTGCCATCTGCTTTAAGGAAAACCAAGCCAAGCATTTCAAATGTGTCTTTTGAAGCTGAAAAGATCTTATGAATCTCTTTGATGTTTACAAGTCAGATCCAGTGAGTCGGGATGAAAGTTTCAGGCCCATTGTTTTAAGGTTAAAGTTAAGGGCAAGAATTTACATGTGGAAGGTGCTTTATTGCGCTGGTTTCTGCTAGAGTGTATATGTGAAATGCTTTTTATTGTTGTAGTCTCCTGAGCAGGTGTTAGCTTGCTAAATAATGCAGTTTGTGGCCTGGGAACTCCAGACTTAGTGTCAACGTGATGTAATTTGGGAGGGTCTTAGAGAGCTGTTGGTTAGTGTTTAAAAACTATTGTTGAGGGAGAGACTGGAAGCATTTTGATCTTGGACATCTAACCCAGCACTGCTTATGCTCTTCATGTATGTAAGTAGGATTATAGCACTGTTTTCTCTTAAGATTAGCTAAAGATTAGAAAGTTAGATTAAGTGTTTTTCTTTGACATCAGACCTGTCCTACTGTATTATTTTAGGTTTCTGTGTGACCTCTGAACTCTTAGATATCTCTGTGGTGTAGTAGTATTGTCTTGTGTTTGAATTATTTATTATTAAATATTTAAAAAACCTTTACCTGTGGCTGGTTTGTGTAGAGATAAGCTCTAGAGTACATTGCATATTTACAGAGTTTATTGTAATAGGCCACTCTCTAATAAGCCTTAGACTGAATAGCCACATTACCAATTGGATAATAATATTGCACAGTAATAATTGCCACCCTTTCAAGGGCCTTTGGGTAGCTGATAATTATATTAAGCTGGTGGTGGCAGTAATTATTACCGTATAGTTTGGGTAAAGGGGCACAGCTGGATAATCTGTGTCAGCCTTTCCCAGGAGTGTCTGTGAAGTTGTATAAATACTTATCTCAAAGTGTGGGTGTGTGTCACCTACCTGGGCAGGGACATGAAGCACTGGTTGGACAGAGAGGGTACCGGAGGTTAGCTTGCCAGCTGGGCTGAGATCTGGACCTTATAGCTGTGCCAGTGAGGAGTCTTATTGGGGACCTGGTGAGCAAGGGAGCAACCAGCCCCAGACTGACTGTGATCTCTGAGTGCACTTAAGGGAAATTGTACTTTACTGTGTGTATCAGTAATCCTTTCCTCTTCTAGGAGACAACCTCCCTGGTGTTAGTGGTGAGGATTGAGGCTCATTGATTGCTGGGCCAGGGCATGGTCGTCACATGTTACACTTGCTTGAACTGCACAGTAACAATATTCTCAGCGAAAACTTTCACAGAGGTGTGCTTTGTGGCAGAGCTCCTGCTATGTAAGGGATGGAAATGGATTTAATGTCCACAGACATTATACAGTATCTTCAGTCATTTTACCATGCAGCATTCCCACAAATCTTTCCTATCAGCTTCATCAAACAGATGTATTAGATAAAAATCCTGAGAAGCATACAAAGTATGAGTTAGTTTCAGATTTACTGCACAATCATTTTCAGGGAGCCCAACTGCTCCCCTTAGTAAGACAGTTACTATATTCAACACAGAGGGTTATGATTGGGTCTTTAATTGTAACCGTGTAGTTATGTGTTGGAGACATGGATGCCAAGAAATTCACTTCAAGAGCAAAGCTCAAGAGGTGAATCTCAGCATCCATGTCAAGAACACATAATATTTGGCTATGATCAGTGAAATCTGATCATAATTCTTCATTGTACATTGAGTTTTATCTGCTCCGTGAACTATCACTTGCAAAAAAAATGCAAAGTGTTTTACTGCATTTGAAATCCAGTAACATTCTTACTGAGTGCTGTCACGTAGACTGCAAATAAATATAACTGAAGAAAAAGTCAGGGACAGTTTAATTAGTTAAATAAGTTACTTACAGTCTGATATCTGTAAACATCCCAAAATGAACATATGAGGCAAGATATTTATGGACATTTGAGAGTGAAGTAACATTTCTTTTATGAGACTATACCATAACAGTGATTGGGGTGTTACAGTCAGGTCTCTTGCTACAGAAGCATTTTTCAGGTTTATGTTTTTTTTCTGATTTTGGAGTTTAAGCACTGCAGTCCATGCACTCGCTACATACATGTTAAGCATTTACTTCAGTCAGCATTCCATACATATTTTAAACTAATCAAAAGTGTCTATGAAGTTCATTATACACACTATTTTGACACCAAAGTATTATGTAAACCCCTGCAGTCATTTTCTCCAAACTCAGAATTCCACAATCTTACTTAGCTGCTGAATTGAAAAAGATACCAGTCAGGTATAAGCTAATGTCTCTCCTATGTTTTTATGAGTAAAGTCTGTTGAGCATGTCCATGGTAGTATAAATCACTTGTTACATTTGATTTGAAAAATACAGCAATATGAAGGCTTTGGTGTCCCAAGAATGTTATTTAGAACTCAAACCCTTCACTGGTTCATTCAGCTAGACCCATACTATTGCTAATCATTTCTGGCTACTTGGTGTCTCAGGAAGTCTGTAGTACCACTTGTTTATTCTGGCCTTTTTCTATGCCTTCTTAAAGTCTAAGGCCTTCCTGTCCCCTGAGATCCCCTTCCTGGTCTGAGTTTGAAATCTGACCATCTTGCCTGTCTCTATTCTGTGATAATAGCAGTGTGGGCTTTTGTCTATTTGTATGTTTTTCTTCTGCTTTTTTGTGACTGCATACTCCTGATTTCTCTCTTCAAACTGATTTTGCCTTTCTTTGAAGGTTTGGAGAAACTGAATAACCTGCTGCAGACTATTGGAAGGAAGTCCCTCCCTTGCCTGTTCCTTTTGGCTCCTTTTAGCTGCCACATGCAATTGGATTAAGGTATCCTCAGTTCCTCTCCCCCTCTTTCGATTGGAAAACCAATCTATTTCCTGTAGGGTACCATATTCTAGAGCACTTTTTGAAGTTGCTACTTTGGTGTCTCTGGAACCTCACTGAGGGACAGACTCTGTTGTGTCCTGTATTTGTCAGTTAAAATTGTTGAACCAGCTCCATAATGGAGAACCTTTTATGCTGATCTTCTTCTGCTACAACAATCTCAGCCAGGTAAGTGATCCAGGAAACATAGGCCAGTCACTTCAGTTCCTAACTTACTTCACTGAATGCCTTGCACTGCTGATAAAGAGATTTGCAATAATCCTGAAAATCTCTCATAAGGATCCTTCCAATCTAATGCCATGAAGCAGGTAACATTATTTAGAAGGCAGCCTCAGTTTAACCAGCTGCAAATTAACATAACCTCCAGATTACTTGTTTGGGTGTTCTGGTTCTTTTTGTTTTCCTCCCCACTTTTTGGATTATATCTACCTTCCAGTCCATGTCAGCAAGAGCATCCAAAGTAGGAAGAAATTTGCTATGAAAGTATGACAGCAGATCTGAGTCCATCACTGTTTCTGTTATTCTTTGCTGTCTTACGTTTTGTCAGTGCTGTTGATTTTTTCAGTTATCTAAGTCAGTAGTATCTTAATCTCACAGTTTAACTATGCATCTGGAACTGTAGGCCTGACATTTTACCATTCTGCTTTTTTAGGTCACACTACACAACCTGTAAATCTTGGTGTGCAGCAGAAATACACTCTTGTTGCTTGTTAGTCCATATTTGTAGGTCCTAAGTCTTTAATGGAAACAGCTTGCAGCATAGCTAACATTTTTGCCATCATGTCTTTCTCTGTAAGCTCAACTATTATCTCCGAAGTCATCTGGGTAATGTTAGCAATGTTTTTCCTTCATTTTCAGGGTATTTTCTTGCTTTGGATTTTGCTGAATTTAATTTTCCTCTCAGAGGTCCTTATAGCTAAGGAAAGATATTCCTCTCTGTTGCCTCCCCCCATGTAGCTCTCTGTTTGTGGAGAAAAGGAAATATAACTGTTAGCTGTACCTCATTTTGAATGTTATTAAATGTTCCACAATGAAGATGTCTGTCAAACTTTCATTGTTGTGATTTTTTTAACAAATAGCTATTGTAAATACTATTACATGATTCTTGATCAAAACAAGCTGTTAATAAGCACAAAGACATTCTTATTAACAGTATGAACTTACTAGCTGAAGTTGCTAATGTGTTCCTCTTTTCTACATTTAGTTAATTTGTTCCACATTGTGGGAGAAGCAGTGATCCATATTTTGGAGGTGGAAGACTGGGGGTTATAGATAATTGCTGGCAGAAGATAGCAAATGACACGCTTAGGATGATCATATTAAAATGATCATGGCTGTAGCCTGGTGAAGGGAGGGGCATAGAGCTTAGTGTCCAAAAACTCTAAGCTGAAAATTCATTACTGGCATTTTATGTACTTGCAGTTTTTTGGTAGAAAGCTAGAAGGTCTCAGGGCAGTGGTAGTTAGTAATACATACTACTTACAGCACAATACACTTGTATTTATTTATTTTTATTTAACCTTCATGGCAATGGATGTGCTGGGAGGGTGATCTATAGCAGCAGATGGAAACACATTTCCGTGTGTTTTTCATTCTTTTTTTAATGAGACATAATGAGTACAGAGAACATGGGTATCATTTCCTTAGAGCATGGGTATCATTTCCTTAGAGCATGGGTATCATTTCCTTAGAGCATGGGTATCATTTCCTTAGAGCATGGGTATCATTTCCTTAGAGCATAGGTATCATTTCCTTAGAGCATGGGTATCATTTCCTTAGAGCATGGGTATCATTTCCTTAGAGCATGGGTATCCTTTCCTTTTTTAAGTGCCAAGTCTTACATGAAAGCTTATGGCAGTTGCAGATCACTTGGAGGAAACAACAAGGGTGGTGTTATGTCAGGGCACACATGGGCATGTGCCCTCTCTGTGAAACTGTGTACACTGGTGCCTGCCCAAGTACCTGGCATAGTAAATGTTTTTAAAAAGTTCTCTCTCTCACTGTTGCTTTTTTTTCACACCATAAAACAGCCAGTTCCACTCAGCTACAAATCTTGGCTGCTCTGCATGTTCTGTTTTCATTGACTCAGTGTGGACCAATGAGAGCAGAGTAGTAGTGAGAGATAGTAGGAGAAAGGGTGGTTTATGCGTAACATGATTTTAAGTAGGAGCATGGGGGGGCTCTTTCTCTGTTCTTGCTTTTAATATTTTTGAAGTGTGCATGGTAAACAGAAGCAGAGAAATGTGTAAAGTATGTCTGAGGGATTTGAGGCATCCTGATTTAAATGTAAAATTTGTGTATAGTCCTGGCATCCAGATTACCCAGTGAAAGTTCCAATTCTGCACCTGCTCCAACCCGTAGCTGAAGACAGACAGTTGAGCCACACCAGCATGTCAGAAAAGCCCCCCACCCACACCATTTGAAAATCAGTTTTCGCCTCTAGCTCTTCCTGATACTGGAGCTTAATCAAGGGGCATAACCTTTTTGGGGGGCTGTATGCAGAAATAGCAGCAGCAGGCACTTCTGGTACTTTACATAATAATACAGTTTCACAGTGAAACTTTTTCTGTGTTTTGCACATTATGAGACAGGAGACAATCAAAGATAGTGATGGAAGTTAAGCACCAGAACCTGCAGCTAATGGTAAGATAATGGTGTAAACAGAGTAACAAAGGAGAAAGGGTTGCACTTTCATTGTGAGCAGCTGAAAGGACAAAAAGTTATTTTCAGTGCTATCACTTTCATATCTAGGACATCAAACTAATTAAGGGAATTAGGATCATTTAAGTTTTTATTTGTAAACCTGTCCCACCTATTAATTGAGTCACTTTTTATTACTGTACTGCTGAACAATTTAATCTCAGAAGATGACAAAGTACTGATTGCTGACTGCCTACAGATGAAAATCTAATACTGTCCATTTTCTAGATGTTTGCCCTTTCTGCGTAATTTCTTTGACCTGAGGCTGTTTGGTTGGTGATGTGTATCAAGTGCTTAATCTATGTTTTATTTTTTGCAGTCTCCTTTTTCCAGTTGCTGTGGTTATATCTTCGAGTCAGTGATTCATGGTTCAGTGCTGCTAGGTCATGAAATTTTGTTGCAGTCAGAGTTCTGGCATCTGTATAATAATTTTGTCCTTTTTTCATTTCACATCTTGAGTTTCAGTTTATGTCTACTAGGACATTTTGAATATTGCCACCTGGTATTTTTTTATATTTTTACTGGAAAGTTATATACTATTAAGAGGAGACTGAATTAGAATTTCACTTTTGTTGCTACTGTTTACTTTAATTCTTAGGTTTAGCTCTGCAGTTGTTTATTTTTATATTTCTTGGTACAGCTTGCTTTTCTTGCAGTTGTACTGTGAGATTATGTTCTCTTTTGCTGATGTACAGATGTTTTTGTACCAGTCTCCCCCTTCTGTTTTATTGTTAGCTACATACTAGATGTGTTATACTGTAGCATACCAACACCAATCAAATCATAATCTTTGAGCATGACACATTTAGTTCTTCTCTGGGTTGTACATATTGTCACAATATTATATCGTGGCATTTATTGTTTTGTTATAGGGAGATACAATGAAACGATCTCTCGTGCTAAACAATGGATTTCAGGTGAATTGTTACCATGTATTCTATACAGTTTTTTTCTTTGTTTTCAGATGTCCTACATGCCTCACCAGCTAGATACTGTGCCTTAGCAAGACAAGAATCAGGAAGCCACTATTAGGGAACACTATTTGTTGATGATCAGCATTTTATCATCTGTCTTTCGGCTTTTCCTGGTTAGGGGTCGCCTCAGCGGAACTCCGGTCCACTAATGATTGGCAGTAGATTTTTACGTGCTGGCTTGCCGGGCCTAACGCACAACCTTCAACGAAGGAATGCCCATTCACGCATGTTGACACAAAGAAGACGCTCTAACTGAGAATCGAACGTGCAATGTCTAACTGTGAGGCGACAACGCTACCGCAGCACCACCACCGCAGTATGATGATCAGCATTTTATATTACATTTAATTGATACATTCAAATCAAACATAGTGTTCCATCTCAGTAGGAATGCTTTCCACTGATTCACTATGGATATGTTTTGTACATAAGCATCTTACTAGACATTCCTAAGCGTTTTTGTTGTGAGTTGCCATTGGGGAACTGACATTTGGCCTCTTTTATATAAAACTAGTGAGTTCACCTTTTCAGAGTACTTTATTGGAGCTAATTGAATTCCGTACAAAAGGCCAGGTAAAACTAATCTCAGAATATATGTGTACTAAGTTCTCATTAAGTCAGAAGAAGACATCCTATGTATTTCTGCCCATGTATCACATGACAATCGCTATACCTTTTCTTCTCCTCCACACAACTCCAACTAGAATGTACACTCTTTTACACACACACACACACACACACACACACACACACACACACACACACACACACACACACACACACACACACACACAGATATATATATAGTTCTTATAATAAGCCGCACTGGTCATTGTACTTCTTTCAGTGTACACTTACTAGTAAATGTAAACTGTCTCAAACTGTATGTACTGCTAGTTAAAAATAGCACGTGTAGTCATCTCTATTCTACCTATTTGTAAAGGTTAATCTAACAATATTTCAATCCTGCAATACCTGTGAACTATTGAGAACTAATTTTTGAATGTCTCTGCTTGTAAGTAATCTGCTGTCTTTTCATTCTGTATATTTCTCATTGTACTAACTACTTACTATATGTTAATTGTGGAGCTTTTCTCCCAGGCTTCCACTGAAAATGGACCTGGTCCAGCTGGATTTTCCCGGTTAACAAATGTAAAATAAAATAAAAATAAATAAATAAAATAAATTTCACAAGAAAAAATATGTTTTGGTTGGTAACATAGTATGGGAACAGTCCCATGCTTGTATGTGGCTAAAGCTGTGAAGTCAAATTTAGAGACATGCTGCACTGGAAATTGTAATGAATGAATTGCAGTCTTTGGTGTGTTTTGTAGCTGAATGCCCTGTCATTATTAACTGAAAATGTAATTTCACAGAGACATAGGCTGGGATTCAAAAAACTTTGAAATAATTTACACTAAGTGAATTTGTGCAATGAGCAGTCATGGGCAGGGTGTGAGTGATTCAGTAAACCAGGCTCTGTGATGCTGGCAGGTAAACATGCAGATAAGAAGCTGAGATGTATTTTTGCTGAACTATTCCTATTGGATATTTAGTAGTGGTCTGAGAAATAAAATGCATTGTTCAGCATTCCTCTATTGGATGCCAGTAGTGGTCTGATAGATAAAGTTTATTACCTTGATAAGGTTTTTCTATAAAATGGCCATGGATTTCATTGTAAGGCAAGTATGACTTGCTGACTACTGTCTCCCACACGTCTGATTTTTTAAAATAAACTTGTACTTTGTACTTTATTCTACTACTGACTGAAATATCTTATTTACCCTCAACAAGGGTGACTTCCCACAGGGACATCTTGTCATTAATGCCTTGAAACCTTGGCTCTTGACAACCATAAGAAATTCACAAACTCAAACAGACCATGGCTAAAACCATGTTCAAGTCACTAATAAGAAATATTATTTAGCATGTGTCTGGGCAGCTGAAGGCCACCTTTACTTTCAGGATTCATCTGTTAGTGCCCTGCAGTATGACCCTGGCACATGTGCAAACATAGTGTTAGTATGTGGAATGTCACATAATATACATAGGAAGCAGTTACAGCAGGGTGGGCATTTGGAAGGCAACAATCCCCAGCACACTAAGAAGTCGAGGCTTGATCAGAAGAGAAGTCAGTGGAGGTGCTAGCTGCAGAGGATGATTATGTCAGATGGAGGCAGGCTCAGTATGTGGTGGCACTGGCAAAGAGGAAACAAACTGAACATAGCTTCAGAGCATAATATGCAAGAGTAAACCAGGTGTATTACAGCAAAAGTGATGCATACAAAGCCAACAACAGGCTGTGTTTACCCATGCATAAGCTAGCCATGCTGTGCAACTGACATAGGCAACCCAAGTAACAATGAACAAAGAACAGGGTACAATTATCATCATTTTCACCTATGAGGGATGGAGCACAAGAGTGGACATCTTTCACAGGGAAGAGTGTGAGTGCTGAGGAGTATGAAAATAAAATGTACTTTTGTCTGCCCTGTTAGTTCTGAGTGGTGTAACCTTTAATGTAACTCTCATTGAGAAGGGCCAGTGTTAGCAAAGGTGTGTAATGTATCGGAGACTGTGATGGCAATGGTGTGAGTGTGGATGTTCAGGGACATACCCTCAGCTGTAGTTGCAATGCTGCAGTCCAATCTACTGGACAGGTCTAGGGCAAGCATGACAGAGGTTTCACAACCTGGTACATGTCCCCACCCAGGAGAGCTGGTTCTACCAGAAGATGCAGTGGATGTGCCACAACCCTGGCAAGATGCTGGTGTGATACATAATACTGAGCAACATCTGCTATAAGATATGCCACTGTGTAGATTACCACAGCCATGGGGATGTGCCCTCCTGGATGCATACACACTTAGAATAAATGTTACTGGGGAGATGCTAGCACTGTGGGAGCAGAATCCTGGCCATCCATGGCCACACTGGCTACCATCTGTGGATGTAATAGTTGAACACTTCTGCAGATGGCTCATCACTCTTGACAGGTGTGCCAGTGAATACAGTGCATGTTCCAGTGACTGAGTCTATCCAGCAACCACACATATGAGACATGCACTCTCATAGGTCATCATGCATACTGTGCATCATACACACTGTCTCCACCATAGTTGCGGTAGTAGCCTCCGTGTTGGCCCTGTACATAGGCTGATCTGTGGTGACAGTTACGCCAACCTAAGGTAAGGGTGGTAAACATGTTTCCAATGAATATTCCTACCCATCCCACATGTGTAGACTTCTGTATCCATAAGTCAGGGGCAGATTCTGACATAGGCCTACTGGGGATTAGCACACTTCCCTGATTAGCAGAGTCCCCCAGTTACCTGTCATCTTTGTGTGGCATGGATAGCCAGACATAGAGGCAGTGTCCATGATCTGTCTTGGAAATGTGGTATTCACAATGCCTGTGTGCAACACACAGTCTGCACTCCCTAGCAGTGCCACCTCATCCCTGCAATTATCAGAAACTACATATCATCCAACATCAGGCAGGGGCAGTTCCGGAGTATTGGTGTCAGGGAAGGAATCACCTGTGAATATACCAAAACACAAAATATCCACTGCAAGTATGAGCCATCAACACAAGTGTACATGCAAGTGAATCTTACAAATATTAAGATGAGAACAATTAGTGCTTTATTTGCATATTTTATGCAGATGTCTGTGGATGTTTAACCCCTGATGTACTTCTATACCACAAGTCAGACAGCATTAATAAGTTTGACAGTAACTATGGGGTGCAGGGGACTTACGGGTATTGATACACAGAAAAAGGTCTATATTCCTGGGGCATCTCCAGTGGATTGTCTCTTGGGCCTGCTGTCTAACTCTGTCCCCAACATCCAGCACTGCATTGTGGAACTCTGTAGATGTGTCACTACCTCCCAGGCAGGGCAGGAGCTCTTCCATCTCCATGAAAGGTGTTCCACATGATGACCCTACCACTACCACCACCAGCTGTCCTTCCTTCCCATGCCAGGATTTGTTCTCATTGTTGGATGGCATGAATAATATCACTGGCCCCATGGCACACTATTTTATAACTGGGTTTGTAGCTACCAGCCACATTAACCTATGTCACAATATCACACCAGGTACAGTTCCTTTAGGCTTGTTCAGATGCATGTAGGGCAAGGAGCCATCAAACATGGATATGGAGGGTCTGGTTTAGCACCTCATTCTCTGCATCTGAGAACTTGAGCTTACATATGGATTCCCCAGCAGATTTAGCAGTGTTCTTCTGCTTGCCTTGTTTTTTTAGGCATTGTCCTGTTGGTATGGAAAACACTGAAATTATCAAACTTGTTATCAGATGGCTCTGAAAATTCTAACACCACCTGTCTCTTCCATGTCCATATAGCATGCTGTTTGTATATCTGACAATTATATATATCTAGCCACACTCTGTAATTATTGTAAGGCACATAGGTTTACTGAGCATGTCCTCTACAAAACAATTACATATCTTTGAAACTAATTAATATGGCATAACAATATATGTGCAATGTATGCAACAGTTGAATGTACTTACTGAAACTGGTATCATATGCACTGTACAAATGACTTCAGCTCTGCTCTCAGTCAGTACGGTCTCATGGGTGTGTCTCCCATTATGCTTAACAATCTTGTTACCCAGGAATTGCTGTAGTCTTGCAATCTCCAGGTGTAAGTCAATCTAGCAATAGATATTTCATTCACTGACACTAGACTGAACAAATTATGAGGAAACACATTTTAGTGGCAGCAGAAATTTCCCTTTTCTCCACTATTGTGCAAAATGTGAATATGTATATATAATTTTAGAGGGTGCATGGACATCTGGAGATGCAGGAAGACTTGTCCATCTGCAAAAAATGATTTTGTGATTTGCCAGAAGGTGTTTCAGCATAATTCTTTTTTGATCTATCTACAGCTGAAGAATTGGCTCTCTATAGACTGACATGTATCTGCAATCTCCACCTTAGTGCACCTTCCCCAATACAATTACAAGAACTGACAATGATACATCTTATTATGTCAAAATGTTCGATAGCAGTTAAAAAAGTTGTAGCACAAATGATGGACTTGTTAAAAGTAGCACTTACCTTGCACAAGCAGAGATACTTTTCCTTAATGAATCTTCTGAAATTCACCTTTAGGAGGCCGCAGATTCTGTACTTTCCAGTTCCTTCCTTCCATAGTGTGATGAGGCTCAGATTAACCTGGATGAGCACGATGATTATGATAATTAGATCTCAGCATATTTTTGTTCTGAAACACTCACTTTGTGCAATGAGCACACCTACTTACCATTGGGCTAAAGTCTACTCAGTATTGTATATACACCTGTGTTGCTGCAATCAGCACTGCATATACATGGTTCAGGCAATACTTCAAGGCGTTATCGGTAATTCTAAATTTAACCATCTGTAAATGGAGTCACTGTAATGCATGATTTCTTACCAGCATATACAGGGATATAAGACGGCTGTGTTTCACTCCTTAAGATGCCATGATGAACCATATTAATAATAATACAGTATCTGTACTTTCTGAGGCAGCCATTCACTGGGCAAATGAGGTATCCATCAATAACCATTATTGCACAGAATATAGAACATGCAAGTCCTGATCTGGGTGCCAATTTACTGCCATTCTTCACTGAGATTCTTCAAGATGAGACATCATAGCTGGAGTAGGAGTAAGTGCTCTTTTCAGAGCACAGACGTGGTGTTAGAAGGAGTACAAAATATTTCTCTATCTACTCCATCAGGATTACTGTCAGAAGCATCTGCAGGAGGGCTATAACAGGCCTCTGTAAAAGACTGAAGCCTGGAATAGTTTATCCCAGGCCTTCCCCAATATCACTGTCATCATATTCATGGGGAAAAAGTTCCATCACCATTACAGTGACAACAGAAACTACAATCCTGACCTCCTATGCCAATGGAAGGATGATGTTAAACAGGCATCACCACTTCTGTTCTGTAAATGGAATTATCTTAGATACGCATATAACCTGACACTACTGTTTGCCACCTACAAATATTACACAGTGCTGTTTAATCATTCTACCCCTTGAAGAAATTGAAGTGAATAGGTAGCTGGAGAAAAGGAGACTAAAGTCTAAGAGAGCTCCAGGGTGAATATATGTGCTCAGGATTTACATCTTTTAATCTTAGCAGTAGTAGAGATACAATTTCAAGCAGTACCGCTTTTTATAAATCACTGCCACTTCTGTGATAACTGCTATAGGCCAATGGTAGCAGTATGAATTTTGAATGCTATTAGCATATTTGTTCATGGGTCCTGTCATATACTTGGACAATGTATTACTTAAGATGTTAAGGCTGTTCTTCCCATATTGTTAGGCTGACAAGGGGTTCAGTTACAACACCCCCCCATTTGTATTCCCATAAAATGTTTCTGTGTCATTATATTAACTACAGACTTAGGGGAAATATATATGAGCAACATTTGCGGGTGGTGGGGGGGACATCCGTGTCATGGACAATCTTTGTCAATATTCTTGTTTCTTCTGATTATACCCTGTGAGTGAAATGAATCTCTGAGCAGCATCTCTGTATCAGTATAGTTGTCTCAGACATCATTAATCTGTCTCAAACTAGAGACCCCACTGATTTGTCCAAGTGGATTATGACATTACTCCTCATACCGCTCAACCTCTTAGAGCAAGAAACCTGGACAAAGCCATAAATTATGGGGACAAAGGCCCAAAAATAGGGACAATTTTTAAATATTGCTCTTATAAACTTAGAAAATTGATAGTAGGTTTTGCATTAGCATGAATTTTCTGAAGAGTGAGAAGTCTGAAACTCTAATGTGTATCATTATTTTCTGACTTTAATTTTCAGTTGCCAATACTTTGCCAGAAAACCACAACTTTATGAAAAATGAACCAAAAGTATGGAGCAAAAATCTGGAAATTCTGCAAAATTCTGTACAGCTGAGGGGTATGTTACTCCTATATCTGTCAGAATCCAGGTGACAATGGCTGTTGGCTCATGCCCCCTTTTAGATGTATATGTTAGCAGCCTTGTTAAAATGAGACATGTTTGTGTGTCCTTCTGGTATACGAGGTATAACTTTATTATAGTCAAAATATATATTAGCTTCAAGTTTTTCATTGTATTTGCACTTCTTTCTCCCCCACCCTCTTTGCTGTTATTCTTTCTATTACATACATTTATGATGTTTATTGCTTTATTTTTATTTTACTATTATGTTCAGCAGATTCATGACCTGTACTCATCCCTCCAGCATGACCTGTTCCCCCACCCAAGTCCAGCAGGACTGTTACCGTCACCACCACCAGAAGCACCCACACAATCTGGGTCCTAGCCTACCACAGTTACTTCCACACCTCTCACCCTTCACTTCAGGTAGTACTGCACTAGATGCTGGAACAGTTGTACTTACTGGTAGAAGTGTTAATGGAGGTGATGCTTTTCTCACCCATTGCCAGCTGGCAGACATTGTGGGGGATATTATTAACAGGATATTGGATTGTGCATACAACTGGCCAGATGGAGGGCCTCTTCCTGTAAGGTGTGCAGTTACATCCCTGTCCAGCACTGTCTCCATGATCTGAAACAGGACCCAGTGCTGACAGTACCCAGGGTGGAATGTAGTCTCACATTTGGTCGCAGTTGGCAGACAGTGCAGATTCAGACACAGCATCCTATACCCCATCCTGGTATTCTCCTTAATTTTGTATCTATATCTACCCTGTTGGTTGGTCTTCCTGTTACCATTGTCTTCTTTCTATTTATCTGATGTTTCCTTTAGTATTGTAATACCTCCCTCATTGCATTACAACACACTGTATTAGTCATGTCTGTATTCCCCTAAAACCTGACCTAACCCTCTTATCTTAATATTATGTCTGGTCCTTCCTTCCCCAACTTAGCTTCTTTTTATGCATGAGGTATTGGAATATATTTCACAAAAAACAATTGATTCCATCTTCCCTACTGCCATCACATCCATTCCTTATTTGCTCACTTCCTGTTCTATCCTCTTCTTGCTTCCCCTTTTCATTTCTTTCCTAATCATCCATTTCCACCCTTTAATCTGATCAACAAATATATAGACACACTCAGACATGCCCAGCTAATGTTTCTAACTCACGTATCATTTGTAATTGCACTGTGCACAGTGGGTTTCAGAGTACCACCGATGTCCATGAACTGCTAACAAGTATTGGCACTGGTCACTGTACAGCAATGACTTAGTACAACTGCCATCATGTATTATGTGCATTGGCCTCAGCCAGCACTAGCCATTTGCATGAGCTGAATGTAGTTGCATGGCAGTGTGCACATACCACACAGGGTACAACTATCAGGATTTGGGTAGATCTCATTGAAATGAATCACAGTGCTAACTATGCCTGTGACCGATTAGACCTCAAATGTAGTGTCTTGATGGGTCTTGTAATAGCACTCTCACTCATTCATTTTGCAAGTGTGTAACCTCTAATTACTGTGTGCTTCCATGACACTTTTTGTTTCACTGTAGCTCAACTTGTAAATGAAGTGCCTTGTACATTTCAAGTGTGAGGGTTGTGGATTCAAGTCTCCTTAGAGTTGTATTCTTTCATTCTGCCAGTATATAACCACTAACTGTTCTGTGCTTCCATGATACCTTTTATCTCACTGCTTCTGTAGATTAACTTGTTAATGAAGTGCTTTGTACAATGTAAGTGTGGAGGTTTGTGGGTTCAAGTCTCCTTAGAGTTGTATTCTTTCATTCTGCCAGTATATAACTACTAACTGTTCTGTGCTTCCATGATACCTTTTATATCACTACTTCTGTAGATTAACGTGTTAATGAAGTGCTTTGTACAATGCAAGTGTGGAGGGTTGTGGGTTCAAGTCTCCTTAGAGTTGTATTCTTTCATTCTGCCAGTATATAACCACTAACTGTTCTGTGCTTCCATGATATCTTTTATCTCACTGCTTCTGTAGATTAACTTTTTAATGAAGTGCTTTGTACAATGTAAGTGTGGAGGGTTGTGGGTTCAAGTTTTGCAGGGCTGTATACAGTTACTCTGTAAGTTTGTAGCCACCAGCTACTCTGGGCTTCCCTGACACTTTATGTCTTACTGCTTCTGTAGATCAACTTGTACACAAAGTGTTTTTGCATAGTAAATGAGGGAGGTCATGAATTCAAATCCCATTTGGATTGTATGCTTTTTGTCTCTTTTATTCTTTCATTCTGCAAGTGTGCAACAACCAACAGCTGTGTGTTTCTGTGAAGCCTTTTGTCTTGCTACTGCTATAGCTGAGTCTGTAAATTAAGTGCTTCGTACACTGCAAATAAAAGTCCTATACGAGTTGCATATAATCACAAAATTGCTACGGTAAGATGCTTTTTCTCCTGATAATTGTAGTACAGTACAAGTAAAGAGGTCAGACTCATCTGATGTTGTACATGCATTGGTCAATATAACTGTACTTTTCTCTTCAACACACATTATGTGTTATTTTATGTTTGTTTTTCCTCAGTTTGTTGACATTTATATCTTTGTGTATCTAATGCCACCTTCTTCATTATCACCCACATTCCTGATTGTGTCACAACCTCACTTTGTAGTATTTTCTACCTTACGGGTTTATTTGTGTAGACCTACTACCTGCACTACCTTCCTATCTTCATCTTAATTCCCTTACTATCTTTCACAAGTTATCTTCTCTGTAGATTTATCAGTCTATCTATCCATCTATCTATCTATCTGTCTATCTATCTATCTATCTATCTATCTATCTATCTATCTATCTATCTTCCTATCTTCATCTTAATTCCCTTACTATCTTTCACAAGTTATCTTCTCTGTAGATTTATCAGTCTATTTATCTATCTATCTATCTATCTATCTATCTATCTATCTATCTATCTACCTATATCACAGGGTCAGAAATATAAGCCCATAGGCCTCCTCACTGTGTTAGGTTGTCACATACCTTCTGAGCAGCTTCATGGCTCATGTTCAGTGAAAGACAGTTAATGCTACTCATAATTCCCTGTGTCCATCTCATACTCCTATACTCTCTTCCTGCAGTCCCTGCTGTGAACACAACCAGAATATTTAGTGATCTGCTCATTGTGCACTCTTGCCTGACACCATTCTTTGTTAATGAGCACTGGGGCTCATTGTGCATGCACAGTAAACTGAGGAAGGCTGGCTGTGCTTGCTGTAATAATGTTTCTGAATTCCAGAGTGGGTTGCCCCAGAAATAGGTTATTACTAGTGTGTCTACCCAAGCGGTAAATCAACACATGACATTTGGGACCAATAATTCCACTGTGTAGCTAATCTAGCATGGTGTTATGCACTTATTTAGATTTCTAGTTAACTTAATTCTGCCAGTAGCATCTCTGGATGATATAGATATGTGAATTTTCTTCTTGATCAATTAGTTTTGAGGTATTCTTGAGATTGTAGCAGTTTTGCCAAAGGGTATTTATGTGGGCCATGTGTTATCTTTTATTATGCTGCTGTTTTTTTAGTTCTCAATATTGTGTAGAGTGGAGATGCGATGCATTTTGGATTTATTTGGAAGAATTTGTTTTGCTGGGAAAATGTCATGTTAAAACTATAACAGAAATCTCTGTTGCAGTTTGTTTGTGAGGTTACAAGGGTTTACATCTTTTGTGACCATTTTGATTGAAGATACGGGACTTTGTTTCTTTATCAAAGAAATAAAGGACATGGTTTTGCTAGGCCTAGTGTCCATATATTTAGAAATGGTTGGTTGTTATTTATTATGATTATTTATAAGTTGTTGAAGTCTTGGGGATAAGTAGTATTTGTCAGGGTTATTAATAAGCACCAATTCTTTTGTAGTGCCCAATTACATGCTGGGGAATATGTCTTGTATGGGTATTAATTATCTCTTTTATGGTAAGTGTAATGAAGCCAGCATAAGAGGTAGGACTTAGAAGTGGAGCTAAGAGTAGTTTAATGTTTCTTAGTATTATAAAGTATGAGAAAACAGAATGTAATACTTTTGATAAGTGCAAATTGCTCCATTGTGTATTAGTTGGTTGCAGATTGTAAAGTACTGCTGTGTTTAGTTTTAGGTGACAGCCTTTTAAATTCAGGGGCACACTGGATTTATATATCTTTACAAGACATTAACAATATATATGCTTCTGTTGTTCCACTAAGCTTCATGCTTTGGAAACATCTAGTACTGTGTTACTGAATTTGAGTTGGAGTTAGAAGATTCTATCCATCTTTCTGTATTTGGGACAATAGCTGGGTGGTGACATATTAGGTATTGCAAGAAGATATTGAACTTATTTTAAATTCTCCCTATGCTGATGGTAAAAGCTTCAGTACTCCACAAAAGTAGGGTTATTTTATTGTTAAGCAGTTCAGGAGGAAAATTTACATTGTTGGTCCCTGCACAGGTGAAGGAGAAAGTTTTGATGGCTGTTGTATTTTGACCCCCCCCCATACACACACACACAAAATTGACCCCCCACACACAGAAAGACATTAGTAGCAAGAAGAAAAGCTACCTTCAAAAATCTGCTTAAATCGCACATACCAAGTAAATAAGCAGTCCTAGAAGCAAACTTGAAATGTATGCCTTCCCCATTCTCCTGAAGAAGAGTGTTTCAGATGGCCACTGTATACCAACCACCCCACCACTTGCAAAGAAATGAGAGCTAAGAAACAAACTGCCCTCAGGAAGTTGCTAAAAGTACATATGATAAGCTAAGCAGACATAAGAATGCTGTCCCCATTGCATAGCTGTATCTAAGTGTTTCTAGTGGCTTCTGTGTATCAACTCTTCTCTGCCTACAGGGAAGCCAGTGGCAAGAAATAAACTACCCTCATGAAAGTGTTCAAAGCACAGATACCAGTTTACATCCTCCAAGCTAATATCTCTGTTTTCAGAACTTAAGTGCCTGAATGAAATCTGACTGCTAGTAACATTTTACAGAGATATTTGACTACAAGTTAAGAGAAGACCTTTGCAATAATTGTTTATGATCCCTTAGGCCCACCACCTTTACCCAATAGCTGACACTTTTATCCTCCCAAAGTGTGCTGGTTTTGTTGAACACTCTCTGTTTACCTACTTTTATCAGTTTTCCACAAACATCTGCCTGCTCAAGTCTAGTCTTACTTTCTGCTCCACTATTCCAGTAGCATTCCAGTCTGACTGATACCTGCAGCAAGAAGCTTCTTCAGCCTGCTCCTACATGCAATAATAGAGCCCTTACTCCCCCCCCACTTCTCTGATTTGTATGAGGAATACATGGTTAGGTTTTCATCCATTCATTTACTTACCTTTGTACAGCCATGCTCTGACTTCTGCTAAATCTGGTCATTTGCACATTGGCAGACTGATTGCTTCCCACTAGCATAGCAGGTGTTACCCATTTCACTTTCTCACCCCCCATTCTCCAGCCATCTTGCAGTTGAACACATCAATACTTATGGTTCTCCACCCACTCTATGCCCCAAACACTCTTTCTTAAAGAGATACTGCTTCAGCTTCAAATGTCAACTACCTTACTCAATATACCTGCTCTCTTCTGCCTTCTTGCAGCACTTTTACTCAACAACAATATAATAGTATCACCACTGCCTTTATAAAGTCATAATGTTTTACATATCTTCACACCTTTACTCCTAGTTTTAACTTACTTCCATGACACTCCAATAAGCAGACTGCAGAGATAACCAACACCTTTTTCCCCACATCATTCTTAACATTCCCACCTATGCAACATTCCCATCAGATTACTTCAGTCCTTAAGGTATGACAACAAGCCATTTATCTCTCTTCTGTTTTACTATATCCTAGAATTCTTACCATTCCTCCTCCACACTCCAGCACTGAACTCATCATTCCTCCTCATTCCTCCATAACAACACTGCTACTGCAACTAATTATATCTTATTTTCCTTACAGAACTCCTACTCAGTCCCCTGAATTCTCCCCAGTACCAATCTCTGTTTTCATGCACCTTTCTCCCTAACCATTCTCCCCAACCATGAGACAATGATATAACTGTAGCAGAAATGCCTTACAAACACTCATAAAACTCCTGACATTCACAATCAGACTTACTGCACTTCTCAACATTCACCTAATTAGTAGTGCATATTAACTAACCTAGGTTCCCAATCCTCAGACCAGCTCCGTCTCCGTTAGCATGCAAAATAAAACCATTCATATCAAACAGAAACTTAAATAACTGAATTCCTTTCTTATTGCCCAAAATCCTGACATAGCTGGGAAAACTGAAATTATTGGTTAAAAAAGAAAGCCACAATCTTAGCCATCACTCCCCCAAATAATACTGTACATTTAACAGCAGACCAGACCCATTGGTAGGAGGGAGTACAGTACGGCTCATCAGTTCCAATATAAAATCCACACCCATTTCATGGAATATATCCTTAAATGACAGTGACCCAAACTGTCAGTTTTTCTAGCTGCAACTAAATAAAAAATACTGTCACTTAGGT
>NC_056734.1:235952237-236037237 GCF_019279795.1 Protopterus annectens | reverse complement strand
CAGCCACATCTCATTGAGCTTCTGCTTCTAAGCCGATAAGGCAACCTACCACACAATCCAATATTTAGGTCATTGGAGACTCCATTGTGAGACACACTGATGTCCATCTCACCAGGCTGAGTAAGGGGAATGTCACAGCCAGTTGTTTATCAGGGGTTAGGATCTGCCACAGTATGCACGTACTCAGGCGATTGGACCACAAGTATCAGTATGACTCGGTCATAGTCCATGTGGGTGTAAATAACTTGAGATATACTTCCCTTAGACTATATGAAGGCAGACATCATAGAGCACTTGGAATATGTGTCCCAGGTTGGTATGAGTCTAGCACTTAGCAGCATTTTAACTTCTCCAAGGATGATGCCACAATACGAACAAAAAGTGACTGACTTTAATAATTGGCTTAGTTTCTGGTGTCATTCTAAGGAGGTGGAATATTGGTCAGAATGGAAGGAGATAGTCAACAGAACTTGATGTTTTGCCAGGGAGGTATACACCTCTCCCCTCTAGGCTTTTGAATATTAGCTAAACATCGTCTTCCCCCATAGTGCCTTTTTTAGGCAATGCCAAACTGAAAGTACTTCTGACATAGCAAATCAAAACCAAGAAAATCAAAAGGTATTACTGCTCAATGCTAGCAGTCTAAACACTCTCTAGAATCTCTCTTTACCCTATAGAATGCTGACATCTGTGCGGTCACTAAAACATAATTTAAAGCCACAGAGAGCACACTGACAGTGCAAGGTTATAATGCCTTCACACATTTAGACCAGCTACTACACAGAGAGGGTCTAAAGGTGGAGGTGTCTCAATTTGCATCAAAAATAAATATACCTCAAGGCTGGTCAAACAGGACAATGCACTTGAGCTACTCCATGTTCAAATCACCATAGGAAAAATCCAGTACCACTTCATTGCAAGCTCTAGGCCCCCTTCTATGTCACAGGACACCCATACCATGCATTTAAAAACTTACTGGAAACACTCACCATCCTAACCCAATACCATATTCAAGGGTGACTTTAATTACCTCACTATTAACTGAGAATTGTATATGACACCAAACATACAGCCACAGAGATTCCTGAATTTTGTAAACACAAACTCCCTGGACCAACCAGGGGTGCAATCATACTGGATCTGGTCCTCTCTAATATGCGAGAGTGCTGCACACCCCCCCCCCCAGTGTAATGTCTTCCCTGGTAGGGTTAAACCACAAAATGATCTCCTTTGAAGCAAAAATAAAACCTGAGCCCCCAGCTAACCCTGGAATATTCAGGAACTGCTCTAAGGCTAACTTCCTGCTTTTAAGTGGCAACCTGGCATAAATTCAAGCCCCCATAATAGGTTCGTAGACTACTAACCCAAGGGTCTATACAAGCCTAGATATTAAATCCCAATATAATACTAGATGAGAGATATCATCTATGCCCAAGATTTTTCTAGCAAGGACTAATGTCCAGGAGAGAAGCAGGGGCAATCCCTGGCAGACATTTATGGTTTATCATCCAGGTGTCCAGGTTGCACTTAAACAGGGTCATGGAGTTGCTCTGCTTGATATGGATTGGAAGCCTATTCCAGAGGAGTGGCATACTCAGAGAGATGGATCTGTCTGTCCAGCAGGTTCGATTTATGTCGCAGGCTAGATTGAGGTCCCGGGAATGGGTAACTCCAATCCCATTTGACTTACAGAACATGATACACTTTAAAGACACATTCAATTGATAAGCAACCACACAATACTTACAGTGTGCAAATGTTAAGAACAAACAATAAATAATTCCTCAGATATTTAAAAACTGTGTTAAAATATAACTATATATATTAAAGTATATATATATATATATATATATATATATATATATATATATATATAAAAATATTATATTTTATTTAACTCTTACATAAATTTCTTTATTATTTTATTTATTTTATTTAACATTCATTTACCAGGAAAGTCCAACTTGGAACAAAGCCAATTTTCAGCAGAGGCCTGGGGTGAAATACTCCAGACGCATGTCTTTCTTGCTTTTAATATAGGTTTCAGTGGAACCATGTAATTTATCATGTTCCTTTAAATGTGAGCATGGCTAGATCTCTTCCTACTGGGCTAGTAATTTGCTTAGGTATATGATTGGCTTAATTGCTATTGTAACCCTTATAAGAAGTTGTATTTTATGTCTGATTATAATGTCTGATGAAGCAGTATTATAAAAACTGTGAAAGCACTTATGTACTTGTATTTTATTTTATTTTGATTAAAGTCTATGATATAATCTGAACTCGACCATTGTTTGTTTCACTTTTTATATGGAGTTGGAAAGCATCTATCTTTTGTGTTACACAGCATTTTCATTAGATTTGTGTCAGAATAGCCCTGTAAGCCAGACATACAGTAAGTCGCCCCTAAGCAGTCTATATGCTACTTGGTACAGTGACTTCAGTCTGTCCATATAAGACATGTGTTAGAGACCCTGAATTTTTTTAGTTAGAAATCTCTGAGGTCTCTCACGTTGCTGCAGGTGTCAGGTATGTACTGTACCAGACACCTGCAGCATTATATCCAATAATAGGCCTGATGAGGGATGAGTACAGAGGAGTTTTAGCCTATTTTGCTCATGAGGCGCTGCCTTTGCAGAATTGTTTTCAGAAACCATATACAACATGTTAATAGCTGCATAGAGGCAGTTGCGCCCACCTGGAAGAAATTCAGAACTAACTCAAGAAACAAACCACCCTGGTGGAATCACAAAATCAATAGGCTGTATAACAAAAGGAAGAAAACAAACAACTCTGAAGGCAAACAAAGTCACAACCACAAGGCATTATTTAGCTATGTCTGCAATCTCAAAGGCAATACACAATTGTGTACAAGGCTCATTGTAAATGGAGCCACCTATACTGAGCTAGAAGGTAAAGAAAACCTACTGAATGACAAATTCAGCTCCAACTTTACCCCTCTCTCCCCCTCAACCTTCTCTTACCATCAGATATAACTCCCACTGCTATCACTAGGGAATGGGTCCCTAATGCTCTTTCTAAGGCCAAGAACACTGCATCAGTGGGCCCACAATATCTCAGGATGCCTTTTAAATAGCATGTAACATGACCTTTCAGGCCCTCTGTAATTGCTATTTAACTGTAGCCTCCAAACAGGCTTAGTGCCTCATGAATGGAGAACAGCAGCAATCAACCCTCTGCACAAAGGTGGGCCATCAACAGACCCTGGAAACTACAGACTCATAAGTCTCACTAGTCTTATATGCAAAACCATTGAAAGAATTATCATGGAAATGATCAGTAATGATATAGTTAACCTCCAGACACTGAAACCAACACAGTTTGGTTTCATCAAGGGGAGGTTATACCTACTCATCCTGGTGGACTTCTTTGAGTAGGTGGTCACCAATGCAATGGATGATGGCAAAATGGTTCACACTCTCTACCTTGACCTGGCCAAGGCATTTGACACAATACCACACTTGGGCATTGTTGATAAACTCAAGAGTTTAGGTACAAACCTGCATGTCACCTGGTGGATAGCCAACTGGCTCAAAGACAGGACTCAGGAAGTTAAAACTTGGCAGTCCACCTTTACAAAGAGGCCAATCACAAGTAGAGTCCCTAAGGGATCATTCCTAGGGCCTTTCCTTTTTGGCATTTACTTCTCTGAAGTCAGTGCCAATGCCAATGGTCTCTGGCTGACTAAATTTGCAGATTATTGCAAATTAGGAACTGTCATTGAATCCCACACTGACACAAATATTCTCCAGGAAGAGCTGACACAGACAAACAACTGATGTCAGAGCCATGGACTAAAACTAAATGCCAGGAAATGCATAATAATATCCTTTGTGATGTCATCCACCCCTGGTAAATATCATATTGATAACACACCCCTTAGGGCTGACCCAGTAGTCAGGGACTTAGGAACACAGTTAGACAGTAATCTAGCCTTTGACCATCACATGTCTACAGTAATGAGGAAATTATTCTACGTCGCGCAACTTATAAACAAAGGTATGGCATCTAGGTCCAAGGAAGTCATTGTTCTACTGTATTCGGCATTCATCTGACCTATCATTGAGTGCAATGCCTCCTTTGGTATGCACCTAACCAGGCATATCCAACAACTGCAATGTCCACAGAAGTTCCTCACTAAAAGAACACAGGACATATGCAAAATGACTTATGCATACTGCCTGAAGGCCCTATCCCTGTATTCTGTCTCCTATAGGCTGTTGAGAGGAGGTCTATGTCTGGCATACAGGGCATTGTCAGACCCCACACTGATGGACCTCCTGCATATTCACAAAACAAACAGCACCAGAATTACCCATTCTAAAGACTTAAACCTTGCCTGTGATATAAATAGGACCCGCTGGAGAGACAGGTATGTATCACAGAGACTACCCAATCTATGGAACAGGCTCCCCATCCATGTAAAGCAGAGTTCCTCCCTAACCTAATTCAGGTGTAACTTGGATAACTGGACAGGGAACAGCAAATTAATCCCTGGCTTGGCACATATCTCTCTAATGGACACAGGCAGTCTGTACATGGTTCATCTCCCAGGCCTCTGCTTACACTTAACAAAGGTACCAGAACTTGCCAGAGATTTGGGATGCATGGCTAGGCTTAAAAGGCCTTTGTGGTCATTAGCCAAGTAAACAGTAAACACCTATGAATCTATTAACCTATAATATGTTTTTAAACAATGTTGGTCATTTGATTCTCTTTTCTAATTAGGAAAGGTAAGGCACTCATTTTTACCTGTCTAGTAACTACTGTTATCAATGACATCTAGTCAAGTTAGTACTTAGGCAACCTATTAGGTTTTAATTTTTTAACCAGTAACTCTGAGATAGTGCCATGTATCTGACACCTTATAGCTGTTAATAATACAGCATGAGATTTTCCATGTGAGTGTAACAGACCCAATTTCCTTATCCTTAACCAATTAGTTATCACATTATAGGGGACTATTCATTAAGCCTATTTAGAAGTTTTCATTTACTTTCAGGGACTGAACCATTCAGCCAGTCAAGAGAAGTTTCTAAACTGTTATTTTTCATTATTCATAAGGTAATAGGTACTACTGTTTATGAATACAGGCTTCTACTTAGGCAGATGGTAATTGTAACATCAATGCAGCCAACATAATACTTAACTTACATCCACATCCTTTATATCACACATACTCCACTAAGATGTAGTACAAATTTTTCCCTGTGTATCTCAATATGAATATAATGTTCTACCACAGCTAAAGCTTCTTGTTTCTCAGTATGATGTATGCTCAGTAATTTGGAGTTAAAAAGGGGTAACTACATTTACTGAGCATACATGCTTCAACTCGTCAAATACGAGGAGGTGCACGAATTAAGAAATGTGTTTTCATTTTGTGTTACCACATGATATACATATATCAACAACACTATTTACTCACACTTCCATCTTCACACACACATAAGGAATTATCATGAAATAAAATATTTCATATTGCACTACAATCTTGCCTTCATTTCTCAATATTCTTTATTATATTTGGTTCATATGGTTTGCCTGGGTTGGAATGAATCTTCCACTTCCAAAAAACAGATCATAATAACTATACATTTGTTAAATATGCCTAGCCCAAGTCAGTTTACTAGAGCACTGACCATATTTAAGGAAAAAAAGAGCATCTCCATTAGAGGCTGATTTCTGTTATTTGACTGTTAAGCTGAATTGGCGGTGTATTAAAAAGTACTTAGTTTGGTTACCAGATTCTGTAATCATTGCAAAAGATCTGAACAAAAGAAGGTACACTGTATCTTTACATCATCTATCCTTACAGTTATCAAACATTCATACTGCACATTTCTACTGTCTAAGCTCAAAAATCTACATGACTATGATCTGAAGTATTCTTGCTAAAGTTATATTGTTTCAGTATTTGGTATTTATTGACTCAAAAAACATTATATTAAAAGGATATATGTTAATTATTGATGGCAAAGGAAGAGAAGACTTGTGTTATGCCCTACAATATTTTATTTATTCATTATTAGACAATAATTACTAGCATTATAACAATTGTATGAGTCAATTATGTTGGAATCTGTTACCTAAAATGCACTGAGGCAGTTATCTGCTATTAAAGACATTTAACCATTCCAAGGGAGCCATATTATTTAAAATTGTGCTTTTGTGACAAGTTGCATATCTTGTGCACCTATATAAAGGAAGAAAGGGGTAATCTTGGTTTGAAAGATGTTAGTGCTATTAACCTATCAATGTACAATATAGTGTCACTCAACATAATTGGTCCGTGCACCAAGTATGTTCTTCTGGGAAAGTCACACTCAGGTTTTTGAAGGTGTATTAGAAGGACATCAGTAAAAGCTGGTTTCATAGTAAGATAATAAGATTAACTAATTATAAACATACATCAAAAATAACAGCAAAAAAAGGAATGAGTAGATTGCAGAAAACCCGAGAATGTGTCAAAAAACTTCAGTTAATAGAGTAAGAAGTTGCATCTATTTTGAACAGAAAACTGAAACTGCATCAGAGTAAAATATAAAAATGGCACATAAATTAATAAATATACAGCTCAGTCAGTAGGGTTAATACTTTTCTCTTAAGGGGTTCCTCGTTAATGCACTTAAAATCCATACCTAGATCCAAACCTGATGATGTGCAGGCATTTACTGTTAATTGCTCTCTGTATTCACAATATTCCAAAAGCAAATCCCATCCCAGTAACGGCCCACAGAGCATAGTTAGTAACATAAAATAAACTTTTCTTAAAGTTCAAACGTTTATTTTTATTGCACATGTGCTGATGTATGTTCAAATTAAGCTGCATAATATTTTTGCGAAATGCAGCAAGAATCACAGAGATAGCATTATTACTCAATCTATTTAGAGTTACATGTCAAGGCTTCTGGAAGTGGATGGGGTTATAACAATACCTGCACAATAATAATGTGGACTGTCTGTTACAACAAAACATTTGCATTTTCTATGTCTATCATCACTGTTACTTGCGGGCGGTTTTCCCAAAATGTCTTCAAAGCTGGTATAGTTTTTTGCTAATAAAATATAGCTCCTGATCTACATTACTAAAAACTGTCATTATTGACAGAAAATATTTTCAGGTTATTTCTAACTACTTGTTCAATGTTGGTGCTGTCCACTGTAAATGTTAATGGCATAGCTGCACATATTTATTCCAACTATCTGTCTGTTTCCAGGCATATGACATAGCTGAAGTCTTGCTCCTGTCAGCTATGGACATACTATCTATAGCATCCACCAGATTTGTAGGATAACCCACATGAATAAATAAGCAAAGTGACTGCTGGCTGATTTTATATCACATGAGAATTTCCTTTTTTATTATTTTTGTGCTGTTTGGAAGTGTTTTGGCCTGATGAAATTTAAATTTTCTTTGTTAAAAAGGTGCATATGTTTACTGAATTTATTAAAGTGTTTTGGAAGTTCTCAGCTTTTCTTTTATTTCCTAAACCTGTTCTCCATATTTATGATTCAGTAGTTCATTCTGACTTTTTATAATATTTTCATTATAAACTTATTATCAAGATCCCAAAATTCAGATTAATTAAAATATCTCATTATAAATTTACTAATAATTGTTCACTGTTATATGCTTTGTAGTTTGTGTCATACCATGTAAAAGACACTTCTTCGGGGTACACCATTGTGACCATGATGGTTAAATCATTAGGGCCATTGTCACTCATTACATACTATCTTTGTGAGGTAGGCCTGCTCTTATTTTTAGTTTGAAGCTATTCCATGATACAGCTCCTGTCTTGTTGGCTGCATGTTGGTCCATAGATGTATTGGCTGTACTCAGCAGCTTCACAAAAACTGCTTCTGGAGGTAAACAGTTTAATGGGGGCAAAATGATATAAGCCCTCTGTCCATGGTATGATCCCAGTTATAGTAATTAGGGTTAATTTATAATTATTAACCATTTCATAGGTAAGGACAGTCTATGTCCAAATAGGATAGGTTATTTCAAGCACAAAAAGGGAAAGTGGCTAAGATTAAAATGGCCCCCAAAGGCAGCTAGCCTAAAACTTACCTATGAACCCATGAACTTAAATTATATGTGTGGGTAAAGCTGAATAAGGGCCTGCTGTCTGGGTAAAAATGCTCTACACAGACTGGTATATATTTTCTTGTATGTATTCCTCACCTAGTCCTCTTATAATTATGTTATCCCTTCTGCATCACCTCTGTAGGTGATAATATTGTTGTTTTAACTCCAACAGTCTACTATGTAAGCTCATTTTAGCCAGTGGTGAAAATCTGTGCTCATGTTCTTTAATGCAATTGTGACACCCCACCACTGGCCCAGTAATCAAGGAGCATCAATCCTTACCACTAGCACCAGTGGGTGACATACATTGGGAGGATGACAGGTATATACACAGTCTTTCCAGATGCAGCTCTTTGCATCAAGTGTAATTTCCCTTAAGAGCACAAAGAGACCACAGTCAGTCTGGGGTTGTTTTCTCACTCTTTTTCCAGATCCCCTGTATGACTCTCCACTGGCATAGCTATAGAGTGGAAATCTCAGCTGAGTGGCCAAGCCAAGACCTCCAACATTCTCTCTGTCCAAGCAGTGCTTCATGTCCCTGCCCAAGTAGCTGATGCACACAAGCTTGGAGATTTGTTTTACACACACACACACACACACACACACACACACACACACACACACACACACACACACACACACACACACACACACCTGGGAAAGGCTGACACAGTACTAGCTATGCCCCCTCCTGCCCAGACTATAAGGTACTTATTACTGCCACCAGTCAACTCTTTAACAGCTACTTTAAGGCCCTTAACAAAGGGTGTCCAATCTTACTGTGTAATGTTACTATCAATACAAATCATAGTTTGACCAAGAGCAAGGTTATTAGGAATGGCCTACACAGTGTCACCAAATAAATTTGCAACTACTCTCAGAGCTTAAATATGTCTAGACAGACCAGCCACAATGAAAGGTTTAAATATATTTAATAATAAATAAAAAAACAAGACAATAGTAAATATACATTTATAGTAAAATCAGAATTAAAAATCACAGAAAATAGTTAAAACAACATTGTAGGACAGTCTCAAATAAATAAAGAAAATCATCTAAATTAAGCTTTTCTATATTCCTGACTATATGTAAAACAATTACCCTAGTAATCATCCCTACTGTACCCTAGCACACTTACTTAATTAGAGCATCAAGGCAGATGTGGTGAATAGATCCTCTAGCTGATGTTGCTAGGTCAAAGACAGAATATGGAACACTGAGTCTTTCTCAGAGAGTTCTTAAATTGATATCTCAAGTATTACTGCTGGGATAGCTTGCAGGATGACATCATTTCTTGTCATCTGACTCTATCCCAGATAACCCCTCCCCCAATGATGAAAGCTAGCAGTATTTAGCATCTGCCTGTGAAAAAACATAGACAAGGGCTTTCCCTCAGATCTTTGCAGATCCTGGAAGTCATAGGTTCATAGGTTCATAGGTTTATACTAGGCTATCTGCCCTAAGGCATTTATAAGCCTAGCCCAAATTTTTGTGGCTTACGCCACCCCTTATATGAAAAAATACTGTGCCCACTAGTTTGTTGTGCCTCTGTCCAGCAGTGACACAGAGATGATTCCTGGGGTAAACCTACGATCTCCCATCCACAGGTCAAGATTTCTCTTGAACAGAGCCAGCGAGGTACTCTGCCTCACATGGACCGGGATTTTATTCCACAGCATAGGGAGTCTCTGAGTGATAAATCTATCCCTCCAGCACATCCTATTTATATCCGTGCTAAGGTTTAAGTCGCTTCCTCTAGTGGTTTTGGTGGATTTGGATTTTTTGAGGTGGAGCATGTCCATTAATTCTGGGTTGGACATGGCCTTGTATGTCAGGCACATGTCACCTCTGAGCAGACGGTATGCGACTGAATAGAGCTGGAGTTTCTTCAATCTGGCAGCATATGACAGATTTTGGAGTCCCTTTATCCTTTTGGTGAGGAACTTTGGGGTCTCTCCAATTGCTGCAGATGTCGGGTGAGATACATCCCGAATGGGGCATTGTACTCGATCATTGGTCTGATAAGTGAAGAGTACAGGGGAACAATGACCTCACTAGATCTGGATGTGAATCCCTTCATGATCAGGTGGGCAATGTAGAAGGTCTTTCTAACCACTTTAGCAACGTGAGTGTCAAAAGAAAGGCCACTGTCAACCTGGGTCCCCAGGTCCCTGATAACCTCTTCTGTGCTTAGTGGATTGCCACCTATATGGTAGCTTGGGGTTACCTTGTTTTTCCCGAAGGGTATGACTATACATTTTTGGCGTTTAACTTCAGGCCATGGCTCTGGCACCAGCTATCTGTTTCCGTGAGTCCCTTCTGAAGGATATCCGTGTCCGATGCACTTTCCACTATGGCGCCCAGTTTGCAGTCGTCTGCAAACTTTGTCAGCCAAAGTCCTCCCATGTTGGCCTGTACTTCAGAGAAGTAGATGTCGAACAATAGGGGGCCAAGGACCGAGCCCTGTGGGACACCACTTGTGACCGGCTTGGAGTCTGACATAGCGCCAGCAACTCTAACCCTGTGGGTTCTGTCCTTAAGCCAGTTTGCAACCCATCTTGTGACATATGGGTTTATATTTAAGCTGGTAGGTTTTTCTACGATACCCGAGTGGGGTATTGTGTTGAAAGCCTTTGCAAGGTCAAGGTAGGCTGTATGGACTGCCTTTCCCTCATCAATGGCCTTGGTGACTGTTTCAAAAAAGTCGACCAAGTTCAAAAGGCATGATCTTCCCTTGACGAAGCCAAACTGGGTCGGGTCCAATGTCTGCAAGTCCCCTATATCTTTGTTTTTGAGCTCCATTATGATCCTCTCCATAGCTTTGCAGATTAGACTTGTTAAGCTTATGGGGCGGTAATTACCAGGGTCCGTAGAGGCACCGCCTTTGTGGAGTGGGACCACAGTTGCCGTACGCCACTCCTTGGGCACGTATCCTGTGGTAAGGCTGAGATTAAACAGCTGCCTTATGTGCAGGTTTAATTCCTCATTTAGCTCGTGTAGCACACAGCCGGGGACACCATCCGTCCCATTGATGCTGTGTTTTTAGCTTTAGAGAGAGCAGCTTTCACCTGCGCATTTGAGATGTCTGGGAGGCTACACTCTGCTGGGATAGTTATCTCTCCTTTAGGGGAGAGGGGTGAAGTTTGCACTGAACCTGTCTGCCAGTATGTTGGCAATGTCTGTGGGTTCAGTGATTTCTGTATCATTTTGGACTAATTCTGAGCATATCTGGGAGTTTCCACCCAGGTTCCTAACATAGCTGAAAAAGGCCTTATGATTGTCCTTTGAATCCATGGCAATTTTTCTCTCAAAATTGGCCTTAGTTGATTTTATGAGTGCTCGTATTTTTTACTAATAATGATCAGGGGTGACTTCCCTTTTATGGATTTTGTTCTATCATGTAATAGCTTTCTCCTCTTATTGTAAAGTTTGTTAATGGCTGGGGTCCACCAGACTGGACGTTTGCCCTTTGTGGAAAGAGTCTTGGTTTTATTTGGGATTGCCTGATCCATGCAGTCCTGGAGGTGTTCATAGAAGGCATTTGTAAGGGCCTTGGGTTGTGGTTTCCACTGGCTCAGGGGCCTTGAAGGATACCACACCAGTCTTGAGTAGTGTGAAGTTTGCTTTAGAGAAGTTCTTCACTGTGGTCTTTTTTGTTTGGGGTGGGGGTGGGATGTGGATTTCCAGTGAGATTAGTTTATGATCAGATCTCACCAATGAGGGACATACTTCCGGTCTGGAGCATTTTGTCCCCATGTTTGTGATAATGAGATCTAGTATATTTTCTCCTCTCGTGGGAACAGTGACTAGCTGTTCCATGGCATTTGAATTTATGAACTCCAGGAACCGTTGGGCTAGAAAGTTAGGGCAAGAGTAATGTTCCCAGTCTATATTCGGGTAGTTGAAGTCACCCAATATGATGGTGTTTGGAGATACATTTATACCCTCCAGTGTTTTCAGGAAGGCTGTGTGGGGTTCCTGAGTTTGAGAGGGTGGCCTGTAGTATGCTACAATTTGTAGAGCAGTTTTGCCTATGGTTAGTTGCACCTGGATGGTTTCGGCTTCGTGCGTTGCCACCAACCTGGAGGTGTGGGTATCCTTTATGAATATGGATACACCCCCTCCTTTTGTGGTGTGGTCTGGGTTTTGGGGCTGGAACGCATGATATGAGGTAAAACCTAATAGTGCCGGGGTGCTCTCAGGAGCCTTGAACCAGGTTTCAGTTACAGCACAGACATCGATGTTCTCCATACTGAGAATGGCCTCGAGTGCGTGCATTTTGATATTTAGACTTCTGGCATTGAGCAGCATTATCCTCAGTTTCTTCCCATTTTTGTTTTCTAGGGTGGTAGGTTTAGAATTTGAGCCTTGCCTACAAAAGGCACTATGGGGGTGGCAAGAGCCTTAGCCAATATCCAGAATCCCAGGGGTGACAGGTGCAAGCCATCCCTTGTGCAGCAGCATGGCTTGTCAAGCATGTCATCCCAGGCAGACAGACACTGGATCCCCTTTGAATGACACCAGACATTAAGCCAATTGTTAATGCTGATCATCTTGTCTCTATATTGTGGCATCATTCTTGGTGAAGGAAGGATACTGCTCAGGGTCAGGGTCATACCTGCCTGGGCTACATAATCAGAGAGCTCCTCTATGTCTCTTTTCATGTAGTCCAGGGAGGTACATTTCAGGTCGTTCATGCCAGCATGGACAATGACTGTGTCATATTTGTACTTGCCGTGGAGTGACCCGAGTGCTTGTGTTATGTGGCGGATTCTAGCCCGATAGGCAGCTTACTGTGACCCTCTCCTTGTTCAGCCTGGTGAGTGGGATGTCAGTGTGTCTGACTATGGAGTCACCTATGACAAGTATGTTTGGTGTTGTATTTGGCCTTAAGGGCTGTGACTGCTTTGCACACTGCTTTTGTGGTTTATGTGTTGCTTGTGGGGTGTCTTGAGGTAGCAGTTGTTTGGGTGTCTGCTTTGGAGGCCTCTGCTGTTTAGGTAAAGAGCCTCCGAGTATGTCTTTGTGTGTTTATGTGTTTGATTCAGTGGTGTGGTAGCATTATGTGAGGCTGGTTTTGTGGTGTGTGTAGTTGCCTTCTCCTCCTGTCTGGTCTTGCCAGTCCTGAGTTGAGAGAGCTCAGCCTCCAGTTTGGCTAAATAGCTGCATCTCTCGCAAGTATTTGTGTTATGTGGGAGGAGGAGAGGGTTGTCTGTGTACATGAGGCAGTTATAACATTGCCTCAAGATTCCCAGATTCACCAGCTGGACCGGAGAGGAGATTGACAACTGACCTATGGACATGCTGGAATAATATTGGGAATTCCTTAATAATTGAAAACAAGGGCCAGTGGGGAGTGAGGGTGTTGTGCTTTTAATTTTTAGTGCTGACTTATATAATTGCTTTAGTGAGCAAGTGCCAGGTAACTTGAGTGCAATGTGTTACAAGTAACTAAATGCAAAAACGACAAACAGTAACTTTCTTTCAAGTGAAACAAGGAAATAAGTACAGTAAGCAATGCAGATATCACTAGTGATCCACAGAAGCGCTGAGAAGCCACGCATTAGGTGGAATTAGCTCCCAGGGAAATAACAAGCAAACAAACAACAAGCGTATAAACAAAGCTAGATTCAGCAGGCCTGGATCTAGTCTATGCTAGAGCAAACAAGGTGTACCAATTTCAGTAAGATACAGTTCAAATATTCAGGCACTATAAACCATTAACCAGAACTTCCCAGCTCAGAAGGGCAGAGTCCAGCCTCTTCTCCCACAAGAGTGCAGACCACGAACCTTCTTAATGTAAAATAACTGGCCTGAAGCCCAAGTGCCTAAACCAGAACTAATACACTTGGACACTGGGCTCTCAATCAGCAGTTCCCAACTTAGAAGGATGAAAGCTACCTGTCCTGCCACCACAGTGCTTGCCACAAACCTTCCTAATGTAAAACATAAAACAATAAAACGCTTCCAAGGCAATACAGAAAACTTCTCAGTGCAGACATTGTGTCTGTTGCTGCACTGAAACTGAATGATAACATCTTTTTTTATGGACCAGCCATAAAGTAATTTAATTTCAGCTATTTTTCTTAGGTTTTGCAAATCAGCCTTCTGTATTCCAGTTTCCATTGATAAAATATTTACATTTAAACAGTTACAATAATGTATGTGCATTTCTGTTCTTTTCCAATGGGGTACACTGTGGTTACATTTTAAGCTCAGTACTTTATAAACCATTTTCAATACATACTTTTGTACCAGCAGTTTGATATACACATAACAAACAGTTCTAAAACAGTTGTAACACAACCATCTTACACAAATCATTTTGATAGTCAGCAATGACATATACTTATTTACAAAATTCCAGATAGCTGTGCTGGCAGTATCTCCCTTTGTCACACTTCTATTTAAATCATGTTGATATGCACAAATTACATATAATTATTTACAGAATTCCAGCTAGTTGTGCTGGCAGTACCTTCTTTGTCATAGGTATAATCTTCCATGCCTAGTAAATATTATTTTACTTCCTTTGTACTGCTCTTGAGATCACATATTGTAGACCAAAGAGGAGCTATTTCTTTTTTCAGAAAGGGGCTATCAGATATAATAGTTCTTGTGGTGAAAACTAGCAGATTCTTGGTGAGCAAGAATCATTTTTAGCATGGTAGAAGTCTGCATCTCCATGTTATAAAAACTAAGAATTATGTCAGTTTTTCCCATCATATGTATATTAATTAGGGGACCATCTTGAGAATGTTCAACTGATAAATGTCTTAAATAATGTATCATTTGGAGAAAAGGGAAAAATCTAGGAAATTCTCCAAGTTTTTTATCTTAGTAATTGTGTTAACCATTCATTTTGTACCATGATGCAATTCATCTCTGTATAATAGTTAATGGTTTATGGAACTAGTTTTTGGTTTAGACTGGGATGTATAATATTTCCTGGGAATCATTGTGATGTCATACCCATGAGCACTTTGCCACTGGAGCTGTTATCCTTCCTTAAATGGTAACCATGTACTGATCATTCAATGACTTTATTCATAATTCCCATATACTGGATTCAAGAACTGACCCATCCAACAAACAGATGTTTATTATCCAAGTCTCTTTGTTATCTTCCAGTTTCATGCTTTACTTTGTAGCTATGGTCACAGCTAGTGTGGGTACTTTGTTGTTAGGATGTGCCTTCTCATAACTTCACAGTTTTCAGTTTACCATTTATCCTCAACTTTTTAGTTTGTGCTAAATCCAATATTTTAAGAAAATGGTTTGATTCAAAAATTCAACAGAAATGGTCATGCTGTTTAGCCATCACTGACAGTCCTGTTTCAAATATGACACCATGGATAAAGCACTCTACCATTTTCCTACCTTCATGTCTATGTCCAAGTTAACCCTGCTTCATAATTGTTTAACTTTGTATAAACTTTGATAAAGCTAAATCTAAAGTGTTCTTGGCTGTGTTGCAGAATTATTTTATTGACTTTACACTCTACTGCATCTCATTAGGCTGAAATACTCTAAAACTAGATATGCAGAACAGCATAGAAAACAGCTGGGCATGTCTCAGCCAATTTGTCAACTCCCAGTGTCTTTTTATTTTAAACCATGGGTCATATATGAAGTCCTGGATCAGGGCAAATGTAGCATAAACAATTTGCCTTTGTATGTTCCAAATTATTATAAAAAGTCATTAGTAACTATTATTATTTTTAAGAAAGGAAATAAGCTTGAGATAATAAATTATAGAGAAATTAGTCTGCAATCCTCATTTTCTAAATGTTTTGAAAGATGTCTGTTGCTGGACTTTGAGAAACGTGTATGAAATATTGGCTTTAGTCTACATAGTTTTATTGTAGGTAAATCCACATTTGCATTTTAATAGAATTTTATGATCAGGACAATTCTGCACTTGCTATGAGCTTTGCTGTAAGGCTTGTTTTATTGAATCTTGCAAAGGCAGTGACATTTTACCAAACCAGTCAATATTCAAAGTCTTGGTAAAATATAAATTGAATCTTTATTTTTTCAAATGGATTATAAATTGGTTACCTGAGAAAACGCTGTATGAGTGAAAAATACCAAATCTGATTTTCTGTCCATAAGTGGTAGTGAACTGTAGGCTTGTGTACTGGGGCCATTTTTGTCTAAATAGTTTCTTTTTTTTAACAGCACCCTATAGTGTATCATTTGAGTTAATAAATATGCAGATTACTATAAAACAGGATTCAATGCAGCTTCTGATAACAGTTATTTAGAAGTCAATAAATTATTAAATTAATTTGTTAATTGGGCTATTATATGTAACCTTAGATTTTAGTACTGATGAAATTTCAGGTTATCTAGTTTGGTAAACCAACTTTATGCTACCAACAGTTGTAAACTGAATTGTACTTAACATAACTAAAGATTTTAAAGCTCTAGGTGTTATAATAGTTACTAAATTTTCCCTCAAAAATCATCTAACTTATCTAAGGCCATGAAAAATCTGGGGCTTATGTTGACAACTTTAATTTTGACAAATGAAGGACATTTAGTCCATCTGTATAAGACATATATAAAACTGCTATTTGACTATAACAATTAATTTTGTTTATACAATTGTAATCAATTAGATAAGCTCGAGAAGATTCAAAAGGCATTTGCAAGATGTAAGACTTCAATTGGAAAGCTTTAATTAGCTAATTGATTGATGTTAAATGGATTATTAGTACTTGTATATTGTGTATATAAGCTGTGGTTTTTTTGTATGAAGTATACTCCTTGAAGGCTTAATGCCGAGACGTCAGAGAAAGAGAAGCTGTTCTTTGTTTTAATAAATTCATCAAGTGGATTCTGTGGTGTTGTTTTTCCGTTTGTGCTGCTGAACCTAGTTGCTGTTATTTACAAGATGTAAACCTACTGCTGAAATCTGAATGTATAAAATTAGATGCACAATATTAAAATTATGTGTACTACATTACAGATTTTTTTAGAAGTAAAGCTACATTAGCTTATAATACCTTCAATGATGATTACTGACAAGCTCTTCTAATCTTAAATTGCTATTCGGCAACTCATGAACATGTTTAATTATTCCCATTAAAACTACACTAAGAGAGAATTATATTGCTCAAGTTATTCCTTGAAAATGGAAAAGAATGCCATATACTGTTGTTATTATGCTGTTTAAAAAATTAGATAAATAGCTTGGTGATAAAGTTTATAACCTTTAAAGAGTCAGTGTTCCTTGAACAGCATTTGGGCTACTAAGCAGTGGATATAATAACTTATGGATTTACTTATGAACTTATGAAAAGCAGTGATAGTGATTGGTACCTACACACCTGTTTGACTGAATGTTTTGCAATAATCCCAAGAAAGCATCATTTTAGGATTATGAGGGAACTGTTTTCGGGTAGACACTGTGTTTTTTTTTTGGTCCCCATAGCTGATCATCAGTGGCCACCAGCTCCTCTCATTATTCACTAGGTTGACAAAACCTGCTTTAGCCTTCACTGGGTTCTACCTGATCCACATTTGGGGCTCGTGAGTATATTAGGAACACTGATACAGCATTATTCTTCTGACAGGGTGTATGCCCTAGCAAATTTACAATCTTCACTATGGCTGTTTTCTGGGGGGGGGTGCATATGAAATGTTCATAATACAGCAGCTTTGATTTGGGTTCATTTCCCAGAGTACTTATTCATACCCAATGTTTGTTATGTTACCTTTAATTTACCATGGTGACAAGACATTTCCTGTGGAATTTTTATAGCCTGCCTTTGGGCAACATGTTTTCATAATTTACTGGCAAGATAAATCCATGAAATATCAGTGAGAAGGAGCAGAAGTATTTAATCAGCATTTCAAGGGAGTGATCGAATAATCCCAGTTAAAGTCAGATATAAAGATGAAGCCTGTAAATGAGTGACCTTCTCAATATTAAATTAATAAAAATGTATACTACATCACAGTGAAAAACAAGATTAGCAATGGATTTCTGGAAATGTGCAATAAGCCTGAAAAAATTCAGCAAGGGTCTATAGAACTATCTTAATAGGGCGTCATATCCTGTTTGCAAACTAACAACTACACAGTGCTTGTCACTGCTTGTTAATGGGATTTTACAGAAACAAACACATGGAAAACATCTCTGAATGAACTCCTTTTCAATAAGACACTCCAGATCAGTTCTAACAGTGAAGGCTGACTCTTCCTCACAGAATATCTAAACACATATATATATATATATATATATATATATATATATATATATATATACATACATATATATATATATATATATATATATATATATATATATACATACACACACACACACACACACACACACACACACACACACACACAGACACACACACACACACACACACACACACACACACACACACACACATATATATATATATATATATATATATATATAAATATATATGTGTGCGTATATATAGACACACACACACACACACACATATATATATATATATATATATATATATATATATATATATATATAAATATATTCAGAGATATATATATATATATATATATATATATATATATATATATATATATATATATATATGGAAACACTCCACATTTGTACTGTTGAACATCTGTAATGCTGTCATAAATGATTAAATGATCATACAAACACAGAAGCTGGCATTACTTCATGGGAGGTCATGGTAGAGTGGGCAGTGGGAATTTTTCTCTGCTGTTGTGTGACCTTGGATTTGGTATATATAATTAGCAGGGGGGTATGGGGGTGAAGGAGGGCTTACTTTTGACAAAAGACCTTGACAAAAGACAAAAAAGAAATAGTTCTTTTTTTTGGAGGATTGAGTTTCGATCCTTTGGGATCGATATTTTAATGTTCGATGTTGTGTTTTACTTCGGAATTTCAAAGTACACTCATATATATGTATAGATATCTTGGGCAGCACAGCGGCACAGCAGAAAGTTGTCACCCCACACCAGGAGATGCACTACTTCAATTCTTGGTTGGGGTGCCTTCTGTTCAAAGTCTGCATGTCCTCCCTGTGTTTGTGTGGGTTTCCTCTGGGTGCTCTGGTTTCCTCCCACATTCCAAAGTCATGCAATAGGTAAATTGGACACTCTGAATTGCACATAGCTACGAGTGTGTGTGTGAGTGTTCAGCATGGATGAACTACTGTGGCAGGGCTAGCTAAGCAGCAGTGTAAACCTTGACTGTAGATGATTGTCACTGTTGAAGTGATAAAAAAGCAAAGTACCGGACTAAAGAAATGCTAGTAAGAAAATTTATTAAACACAAAGCTTTCTGGAAATATCCTTCACCAGTGTAAAAGCAACAATAGTAAGAAAGATTCATTAAATAGTGTAATTAAAAACAGTTGGGGTATGGTATGTATTGTGAAGCTGTGCAAACTGATTTGCCTGAATATGAGTGTACTCTCAGCAAAGGTCTCCAGCAAGTGGGACACAGGTAAAGCCTCATGGAGAACATTAAAAGAACCAACCGCAATCATGGACAATATCAGAATAATACAACCAGTAATCTTATGCATCTGGCAGAGCATATGTGATTTACAGTGATCAGAGATGATTCAGCACAAGCACACTTGTACAACTATTATGATACATCCACACTCTATATCATGCACACTGTCCTGGCACTGCAACATCTGCTGGAGGTGTTAGCAGGGCACTACTATACCTGTATGTGACATTATGATCAATACATGCTAGTTGACTGGTGTGCATGGCATGTATATATATATATATATATATATATATATATATATATATATATATATATATATATATATATATATATATATATGGGTCTACTTCATTTGACTGAAAATACACTTCACTTCACTGAAATCAGTGGGATCACTTCACTGAAAGCCCACTTCACTGAAAACTCACTTGACTGAAACTCATTGAGTTGAAAGTTATATATGGCCTTTTCCCCACTGTAGTGTGATCCTGGAGTTAGTATATATATTAAGGGGGTGTCGGGGGGTGGCCCCCCCACATATTATAAACATTTTAAACTATACACATTGATACTTACAAGTGCAATGAATAACTGATTCCAGAAGAGAATATATAACCAACATATGTGGGGGGCTTCACCCCCACCCCCCCTTAATATATATATACTAACTCCAGGATTGCACTACAGTGGGGAAAATGCCATATATAACTTTCAATGAAATGAGTTGCAGTCAAATGAGTTTTCAGTGAAGTGGGCTTTCAGTGAAGTGGTCCTAGTAATTTCATTTTCAGTGAAGTGTATTTTCAGTCAAATGAAGTAGACCTATATATATATATATATATATATATATATATATATATATGTATATATATATATATATATATATATATATATATCTCCACACTGTCATGAATGTTATCCATACCATTAATCTTGTCAAAAAACTATTTATGCACTGTGTGCATCACCAGAACAGGTAGGACACATGCATCTGATGTAACAACTTGATGGCATTTCCTCAACATCAGACAGTAATATTTATGTCACAAAAGGAATACCTAGGTTTCACTAATAAGATATCTGACTGTGAGAAAGGTGGTACACTTCAGTTACACTTCACTGGAAGTTGTTTAGGGAGGTACATGAGGAAGGGTGCATTGTACTCAGTTATTGGTGTGATGAAGGCTGTGAACTTTGAAGGTATTATGGCCTCTGATGTGGATGTCCTTTGAATACACAGTAGTTGTGTTACATACAAGGGAGCAGCCAGCACTTTGACCACATGCTGGTGGACGTTCCACTTACCATCTACCCCAAGACACAGGTCACATACCTACTGGTCTGATTATAGGGTGTGATGTCCACATTATACTTGGGTTGTATGTTTGTTTTCCTGACATAACAATCCCCCTATGTTTCTTGTTATTGCAGGTGTTGTCATGGCTGTGGCAGCAATCTCTGGTGTGTGTTGATACTGTCTGTATTATACTAATATCACAGTTGCAGTCAATGATTGCCCACAATCTGTAGTCCTTCAAGCAGATGTTTGCACACAGAATGTGTATGTCATCTGTGATGTCCATCACGTAAAGAATAGACACAAAAGGGCCTAGCATGTATGCACCTGATCACTGGACCAGAGTTACAGGTCACTTCACACATGTCATCATATTTAGATGCCATGTGTGTGATACACTGGTCTACTCACTTGGTGATATAGGTGTATATGCTCACATCTGACAGTGCTGAATGAATGTCTCAATGTGGATTTGGGTCAAATGTCTTGGGATTTTCAAGTTCAAAAGACTGATAGTTTTGCATCATGCATGCCCTTGATGACCTGTTTGAGGACATCTAACAGATGTATCAGACATGAAGTAGCATTAATAACTCACACAGGTCTGTTGCACACAGCTGGGATATCAGTAGTGTCCATTTAGAAAAGGTCCATGATGACCTGTTCACCTATATCACAGATGAGGAGAGTCAGGATATGTCTATACATGCATGCATTGGGTGCTGCCCCCCCAAACTCACAGGGATGGATGTTGAAAACACCCTTCTACAGCAATATAGTCTGTGTGGAGGGTGTGTTGAAGTGTGCATTCAATTGTCAGGAAAGTGTATGTGATAAGTGACATGACAGGTGATCTGTGAAGTTGTCACAGTCAATTGATTCTGTGTAATAGGCCTAGATGTAGATAAGACAGTGTGTAACCAGCTGGCTCATCACTGACAGAACACATACTGTGAAAGTTGGTGAAGCAACCTGTACCAGTAGAGCTATCACCACTGGTGTACCGCAAGGATCTGTGCTTGGCCCTTTACTGTTTGGAATCCATTTCTTGACAGCTCAGGCTGAAATATACAGCCTTTGCCTTACCCCGTTTACTGATTCTTGAATACTGGGTGCAATCACTAAGTCCATGTATGATGATAACATACTACAGGAGGGGCTAACACAGGCAATGTATTGGTGACAAAGCCACATGTTCTACAAATCAATGCAAACAAGTGTCTTTAGTTTGTCCTTCTAAAAAGTAGAATTCCCTGCTAATTACAGCATTGACAACAGTCCTGTTATGCTGAAACCCAGTGATGCAAACACTGAGAACACACATAGATAGCAATCTGGACTTTGACCACCAAGTGTCCACACTGTTATTGAAAGCCTATGCTGTGTACATCATAAACCATGCCATCATATTCAGATCTTAGGGTTATATTACAGCACTATATTCGAACCTCATCAGAATACTAATAAAGTGTAATGCTCTCTTTTGCATGTACCTCACCAGACACATGTAGCAGCTGGAGAGACCACAGGGGTTTCTCACCAAGAAAACTCAGGGCCTACAAACCATGCCATGATGTACGTGGAAAGACTGAAAGCCATATCTCTGTAATCTGTATCATATAGGATGAGATGACTTCTGGCTGGCCTCCAGGCAAGTCTTCGATCCTGCTCTGGTGAGAATAGTGCACATCCACAAATCAGATGTAGCTGATGGCATCAGCATTGTCTGTTGGGGGAGAATATGGTAATAACAGTGTCCCACATGCTAGTGTAAAATACTCTGTGTAATGTCAAGCAAGAGCACAAGTGCATCCAGCTGACTACAGGGATAATAGAATCCCTACTTATCTAAGTACACAGACTACAGAAATGTTTATTTAAGGCAAGCACCACAGCTCAAGTCTGACTTGGAATGTCTCAGACAATACTTTATAGCTGATGACAGCAGCAGTGCAGTGTCTCTTGAGGAGAATATGGTAATAACAGTGTCCCACATGATAGGTTCATAGGTTCATAGGTAGGTACTAGGCTATTGGCCCTAGGGCCTATATAAGCCTATCCAAAAATGTACCCTGGCTTTCACCACCCAAGAAAATTATTTTCCTGTGCCCTTGTCAAGCAGAGCCACAGAAATTATCCTGGGGAGAATTTCCTATTTTCCATCCAATCATCAAGATTTTTCTTGAAGAGTGCTAATGAGGAGCTTTGTTTGACATAGATAGGTAGCCTGTTCCAGTGTATGGGAAGTCTCTGGAACAGGAATCTATCCCTCCGGCATGTTCTGTTTATTGTGGTGACAAGGTTTAAGTCCCTAAAGCGTGTAGCTCAGAGGGATTGGGATTTCTTTAAGTGGAGCATGTCCAACAGCTCTGGGTTTGACATAGCTTTGTATGTTAGGCAGAGATTGCCTCTGAGTAGGAGATATGCGACAGAGTAAAGCTGGAGTTTTTTAAGCCGGTCTGTGTAGGGCATCTGTTTGAGGCCATTAATCCTCTTTGTGAGCTATTTCTGTGGCCTTTCCATTTGTTGTAGATGTCTTGTGAGGTATATACCAAAAAGGGCATTGTACTCTATAATGGGTCTAATGAGTGATGAGTAGAGGGGAACAATGACCTCTTTTTTTCTGGATGAGAAACCTTTTGTGATGAGATGAGCCACGTAGAAGAATTTTCTGACCACTGTGGTGGTGTGATTATCAAAGGAGAGACTACTGTCCACCTGTGTCCCAAGGTCACATTTTCAGCATTAAGTAGACTACCAGCTATGTGATAGCTCATGGGTACAGAGTTTTTACCAAAGGGGATGACAATACACTTTTTGGCATTGAACTGCGGGCCATGGCTTTGACACCAGACATCTGTCTCAGTGAGGCCCTTTTGTAGTATGTCCACATCATTAGGAGTTTTGATTATGGCTCTTAGTTTGCAGTCATCTGCAAACTTTGTCAGCCAAACACCTTCTGTGTTAGCCTGTACTTCAGAGAACTAGATACCAAACAGGAGGGGACCCAGGACTGAACCATGTGGTACTCCACTTGTCACTGGTCTGAAGTTGGATTTGGAGTCTGCTACTTTCACAGTGTGGGTTCTGTCCTTGAGCCAGTTGGCAACCCATCCTGTGACATAGGGATTTATACCTAGTTTAGTGAGCTTATCTATAATTCCAGAGTGGGGGATGGTGTTGAAAACCTTGGCGAGATCTAGATAAGCTGTGTGAACCACCTTACCCTCATCTATGGCTTTGGTGACTGCTTCAAAGAAGTCAATCAGGTTTAGGAGACATGATCTGCTTTTTACAAATCCGAACTGGGTAGGGTTCAGAGTTTGGAGATTACTAATGTCTTTTTTATGAGTGCCATGATGATATGTTCCATGGCCTTAAAGACCAGGTCGTCAGGCTAATGGGGCGGTAGTTCCCTGGGTCCATCTTGGCTCCCCCTTTGTGGAGTGGGATAACCATCACGGTGTGCCATTCAGTGGGCACAAAGCCTGAGGTGAGGCTATGATTGAACATGGTACTTAGGTGGGGTGCCAGTTCATTCTGTAGTTCATGTAGAACACAGCCTGGGATATTGTCAGGTCCCATGGATGCTGTGTTCTTGGCTTTGGACAGTATGTTTTTTTTTTACCTGTGCAGCCATGATTACAGTAACTTTGCATTCTTCTAGTATAGATATGGGCCCTCTAGGGGGTGAGAGGGAGGTAAAGTTAGCACTGAACCTATCTGCCAGGATGTTGGCAATATCAGTTGGTTCTGTATATTTAGTGCCATTGCGCTGTAACTCAGAGCAAATATGAGTGTTGAAATTGAGATTCTTGACATAGCTATAGAATGCTTTGTGGTTGTCTTTAAAGTCAGTGGCAATTTTGTTTTCGTAACTAGCTTTGGAAAATTTTATGAGGGATCTCGGCTTCTTACTGAGGTTGACCAGGGAGTTCCTCCAGTCATGGGATTTTACTCTTTTTTGCAACAGTTTCTTTCTTCTTATGACAGAGGACCACCAGATTGGCTTCTGTTTTTTGGAGGATAGCATCTTGGTTCTATTAGGAACAGCATGATCCATGCACTCGTGTAAGTGCTTATAAAGTGCATTTGTGTAGGATTCAGCAGTCGTACCTCTATTGTCCATTTGCATGGGTGTCGTGAAGTTTGCCACTTCTGCTTAAGAAGTGTGAAGTTGGCAGTGTGAAGTTAGCGTAAAAGGCTGTCTGTAATGTCAAGCAAGAGTACAAACACACACACACACACACACACACACACACACACACACACACACACACACACACACACACACACACACACACACACACACACACTTGACTGCAGTGACAATAGAACCATCACCTAAATACATAGACTACAGAACTCAGTACTTAACACAAGCATCATGCACAAGTCTGACTTTTACAAGACTGCAGGTCAGCTTATAGTGGATGACATTAGCAGGCCATGTTGGAGAGAGATGTTGGGATGCCTGCATGAAATGGATGTGTAAGAATGTGCAACTATCAAAATGCTGTTAATCCGTGGCATTGGAGCAGTAACTATAGGGTACACACTTCTGGTCTTCTTTCTAGACACACACACACACACACACACACACACCCAGTTGACTGCAGTAAGAACCAAACCCCTACCCAAGTACACAGACTACAGAACTCTGTACTTTATACAAGCACCACAGCACAAGTCTGACTTTTACAAGACTGCAGGTCAACTTATAGTGGATGACATCAGCAGGCCATGTTGGAGAAAAGATGTTGGGAGGCCTGCATAGGTTTATAGCTTTCTAGGTTCTTAGGAGGTTACTAGCCTAATGACCCTAGGGCATTTACAAGCCTAGCCATGTAAAAACACAAGTATCCTTATTGAGCATAGTTAGATTGTCATTGTTAGTAGAGCGAATTTTGTGATCAGCACCAAATGTCCCTGTATATGAGGGACATAGGTGCCATTCCAGGAGTGAATTTTCAATCACCTATCTGGTTGTCATGGTTGCTCTTGAATAGGGTCATTGAGGAGTACTACTTCACATGCAGTGGGAACCTATTACAGAGGAGTGGTAATTGCTGGGAGATATATCTATCTCCCCAGCATGTTTTGTTCATGTCACAAGCTAGGTTGAGATCCCTGGAGCAATTTATTCTTGTCCCATTTGATTTGCAGATGTCTAGCATTTCCAGTAGGGCATGGTCTGAGACTGCTCTGTAGGCCAGGCATAGTTCACCTCTGTGCTGCCTGCATGATACTAAGTACAGTGATAGGTCTTTCAGTCTTTCCATGTATGTCATGTTTTGGAGGCCCTGGATTCTCCTGGTCACAAACCTCTGTGTTTTCTCCAATCACTGTCAGTGTCTGGTGAGGTACAGACAGAAGGGGGTATTGTACTCAGTTAGTGGTCTGATAAGGGTAGAGTACAGCAGAGCTATTACTTCCCTGGTCTTGGATGTGATGGCCTTGTTTATTGAGTGCATAAGGTAGAATGTCTGCCTCACCACTATGGGCACATAGATTGAAGTGTAGATTGCTATCAACATATGTTCCCAAGAGTTGCAACGCTGTGTTTGAGCTTAGAGGATGCTATGTATATCATAATTAACAGGGGTATTTCATTGCCAAATGGAACAATGAAGCATTTCTTACTTTAAGGTTCCATCTGTGAGTTTGGCACCAATCATTTGTCTGTGTCAGCCCCTTCTGTACCATGTTAATATCATTGCGGGACTCTATATGACTGTATCCAGTTGATAGTCATCTGTAAACTTGGTAAACTGCAGGCCAGCTACCTTTGCCTGAGCTTCAGAGAAATTGTTTCCAAACAGTTGATGGACCAGCACAGATCCTTCTTGTATTCTACTTGTAAGTGGTCTAGTGGTGGAGGTGCAGTCCCCAACTTTGACAGTGTGTGTTCTGTCAGTGAGCCAGTTGGCTATCCATCCAGTAATGTATGGGTTCATTCCCAGATGGGAGATTTTCTCTATGATACCTGAATGGGGATAATGTCAAAGGCCTTGGATAACTCAACATAGACAGTATGTCCTGTTATCCCTCATCCTGATCTTTGGGGTCAGTATCAACGAAGTCCACTAGGTTTAATAAGCAAGATCTACCCTTGACAAAACCATAATGGGCCAGGTCAAGTGTGTTGAAGGTCACCTATGTCCCTGTGGATAAGGTCTATGCTGATTCCTTCCCTAGCCTTGCAGATAAGGCTTTTAGACTTATGGGTCAGTAGTTCTAGTTCTGCATGTTAACAGATTGATGTGCATTGCATATCACACAACATTTGATATTAATGTCTATAGTATAGGTAATATATTTGTGGAAAAAGTACTGAGACACCAGGGTTGCAGTGCTTGGGAGAGGAAACACAAGGCTGTATTGTAAATATGTGACATATTGTTAGATAAGGCCTTTAGTTTATGTTTACACATGTAATTTCATGTCATAGACAGGAAATTGGCATTAAAGAGTAGTAATACATAATAATATTTGCTTTTCCATAGTGTGGTGAGCAGTGGGTGTGCATGATGGTTGGCAAAATGTTTGTGCATGCGAGATGCAGATTTTCAATACTTCCCATGTTTGCGTGTAGTTAACCAGTGTGCAAATAAATGTAAGTCACATTTTGAAAAGTCTGAGGGTTTGCATTGAGTCTCTGAAACACACATGCTACTTAACTGACTCTGTGGCAGCTGGTGTAAATGCACTGACATATTTTTTGAGCCCAGATGATAGTGGGTTTGAAACTTAGTGTATCTAATACATTTAAAGACTTTTCAATAAACAATGGTAATGCAATGACATGAATTCTTTATAGTACATGCGTTGCTGTGTGTTGGCATAGCACAGCAGGGTTAAGTGACATTGTGGGGAGGTAATGGCAGCATTTTGCTGCCACTCGCCATTCCTGCACATTGGGCACCTCCACACAACAAAGAGTCCAAAAAGTGAAGGGATCCATTGCTTTTTCTGCTACTTATTTGTGTTGTGTGTAATTCTATGTTTTGACCAGATTAACGGTGTTAAAATGGGGTAGCTAGGAAAGTGGTGAAATGAGGAGCAAGAAGGGGGAAGAACAAAGGAAAAGCAGTACAGGAAAGAAATATAGCTATCCATTCCTTTAATAGTGTAAACTGAAAATATGTGAAAAATATTAACTGAATTTGGATGGCCACCTCCACAAAGAGGTGTGACCTCAATGCAATCATGTTGTATAGCCAATTGGACTGAATCAAGTGCATCAAAAAGACACGTGTATGAAATGGAGAGCTATGTATGGGAATTTTTTTTTTTTTTTTTTTTGTATGAGAGGTGCCCATTTTTTTTTTTTATTTCAGGAAGAGAGGAATGTTTGGGGAAGGATAGTAGGTATGTCTGGGTCAGGTAAGTTGGGTAAGTGAGGAAGCAATTGCAAACATACAAGGCAAACAAGACAAGAGACAGGGATGGTGATGAACACAAATGGTTGGGGACACAATGATTGGGTTGAGTGAGGGGACAATGCAGGCCCATGCTCATCAAGTTTGGAGACAGTGAGAATCAAGTCCTCACCCACTGGACTGTCATCACTGTCACCTTACTCCACTAGTGGCTTGAATGCTTGCCATCTCCTCCTCCTATGGACCATGAGGGAGAACAACCTCTTCATCTGGCATAGGCGTACACCAATGGTGCAGCACACCATCCCTGGCATACTGCTGTGGGTGATGAAATCACTGTCTCCACCACTGCTCTCGGAGGGTACTACTGCACCAGCTTCCAAAGTAGTACTACCTGAGGGCACAGGTAGTGCAGGAGCAGCAGAGGCAGTGCTGCCTGGTTGCCTCCCAGATGTGCTGAGCATTGGTGCTGGAGCCGGTGGAGCAGGGGCAGGCTGATCCACTGGGGTTGGCCTACCTCACTGTGCTGTGTAGCACTTAGTGATGTGGTACACGTGGTTGACATGGAGACATTTTGATGACACATAATAGAAAAAAAAATAGAGAGATAAAGGTTGGGGTGAGAGAAAAAAAAAGAGATAAAATCAGTACCATCATATGTGACATGCAATGCATTAATACAAGTATACAACTCTTTTATCTGAAGTATTGCATTTAAATATACATCCTAACAGATACACACTATACTACAGACAATAATCCTTAAAATGTGTGCATATATTGCATATATGCATGGTCCAGTTATACAGATTACAGTTTACAGCAGGGGATTTGTGCCACCAATATAGAGTTTTTAATTTAATGTAAATATTATTGAATAAATAACAGTATTGCATAGTTGTGAATTGTGGTATTTGTACCCACAACCTCTGAACAGAGTCTAATATTGGATTCTTACAATTGGTTTGTGTTACAGACTAATGCAAGCCTACTTGCTTTTACAGTTTGGATATGCATGCTCAATTTAATACAACTCTATAAAATACCAAAAAGCTATCTTTAAGTTGTAATGCTACAATAACACTTCTCTTCTGCTGCATATGTGCCACTTGTTTCCATCAGTCTCTCCAGTCAAACAACATAAGCTTGCCTATTGAACTCACACTCCCTGGCAGCTGGGGAAAGAACAGAAAAGTACAGAAGAGCACTATGCATGCCAGTCTTGCCTATATTAAGCTTTCTACGTCTTACAAGTATTCTCAAAATTTCAGACTAACACAGCTCTGGGATGTCTGCAGTGTCAAATTCCTCCAAGCAATGGTTGACAAGATCCCTTTTCCTCCTGTGTAGGTCATTAAACTGATGCCTACATTACTCTCTAGTGTGTGGATACCAGATGTACTGGGTACAGTCTAGTCCAAACTATCCACACCTCAGACTTGTACTGGGAGGCAGAATAGTCCCCCTGCAGAAGCCTTTAGCTGTGGTACTTTACCAAGAGTCCAGTAAATATTCTGGACTCCTGGACACCCCCAACTTTGTGCCATAAACTTGGAACCTTCCCCTCTAATGCCAGCCATGTCTACCAGTAGAACTAGAGCAATGGAGACTGATGCTTTCCCACCAATTCCAGTTGTCGTGTTTACTGGTAGTGCACAAACCCAAGCAATGCATTTGTATGATGTTAAACTGAGAGCAGCAGTTCCAAGTAGGGAGGAATTAAATAATTGGAATTGGAGGTTAATCTGACACTTGGCCTTAGTTTTGAGGTGTGACTACTGATGTAGCCTGGAAATATATATTGGAAATTGGAAGGTAACTGTTAGGTGAGTTAGAGCATTAATGTAATGACCTGACACATTTGTTTTACCTTTATACACTGAGAAAATTGATTTTTATACTGTGGGATTCAAACATAGGCATAACAAAGCATTTTATTCTACAGCACTGATTTTCCATCTTTGCCACAGAAGAAGTGCTATTCAGACATAGTCAGGAATCATACATGAATACAGGTGACAGTATGAGCTGTTACACTGTATGTGTGTGACCTGACAAGGTTATTGGATATGGATCCAGTTGTGTATGTGTCTTGGGCAATTGTGAATCCCATGCAAGTCCAGATAGCAGAATTATACTTACAGAACTACAGTACACAGTATACCCCTAGTCATACATCTGATAACATAATTATGAAGTCACATCCCTCATACATATAATTTGTATCAGCTCCACTATCTAAAGTGTTATAAGTGAAGGTGAATATAATAGGAAGTGGACCAACAGTAACGTTTATGAAATACCCTGTATTAGAACACAGGACACTGTGTATGGCAGTCCTACACTTACACCTGCTGCCAACAGAATGCTGAAATAACATTTATCTATTTTTCAGTTCATTGCTATAAACTGCACTGTCACAACAGTAAGAAAAAAGAAAAAAATGTTGGCTCACATGAGATATTTCTACATAGATCTGGATTTGAACTCTCACTCCAATGACTGGCAATACCTAACAATGGAATGTTCTGTGATAAATCTGTAGGCATGTTTTGGTTTCAGAGATAGTTCATTTGATAGCATTTTTAACATTTCAAAGATGGTTTGTTAGCCAAATGTGTCATTTGCCTTTCTTTGTGGGGGAGGGGGCAAACATGCATTTCTGTTATGGCACAAACAAGGATATGTTGCTATTGTTACTATCTTCAACTTGTTGTCCATATTTCAAATCTCTAGACTGTTTTATGTTTCTCCAGTGGGTAATACTGAAATTATACCTTTTCTGTTTTATCAGGGAACAGTTATTTTGTAGTTATGTAATACTTATGTTTAGATTAAAGGGTTACTATACATCAGTACCCTGACTGGAGAACAAGTGTTCTCCAGCAAGATATTAATGTACAAGTAATGCCCACTGAAAAACGAGTCCGCCTCTTCATGGCAGCTTATCAAGCCGCCGTGGAGCTCGGACTGATAAAAACAGAACGGCCACCATTATTTTACACTTGTTAAGGAGCGCTTTTGCTGTTTAGTGAGTGTAAAATAAAATAAAAGGAAAAAGTGTGTGTGTGTGTGTGTGTGTGTGTGTGTGTGTGTGTGTGTGTGTGTGTGTGTGTGTGTGTGAGTGCGTGAGATGAATACTGGTAGCAGCAGCAGTAAAGAGGTTAACAAACCTCTGCATCTTTCTTTCAGCTGAAGAAATCTGGAAAGAGCCAAAAATAAAGGGGGAACAAAAGCTGTAAAATAGAAACTTAATTATTGCTCTTATAAAATTACAAAGCTGCTAAACTAAAGGAAATCTGAAGCTCAAATGTATGTCATTATATAGTAACTTCAATCTCCAGTGACTGCCAACCAAATGATTTAGGAGTAATGGACCAAAAAATAAGGTAAATAACCTGGTTATTTTTTAAATGTTATATTTTGGCTGTAGAATGTTTTTTCCAATACCATTAACATATACTAATGCAGGTTTGAAACATTAGGTGGAGGAACTATTTTACATCAAAAATATGCTAAAAAATATAGTGATAAAAATATGTATATATAAGTAAGTAAAACACAATTTTACAGCTAGCCCATTCTCTAAGCACAATAATGCCCTCCAGGGCATGTGCTAATGTGCAATTAATGCCCTTCCAGGGGTGTAGAGGCACCCTGGGTGGGCATTAATTACACATTAACACACACCCTGTTGGGCATTATTGCTTGCGTATTATCCTTCTGTTGACTTTTAGGACATCTAGGACTATAGCACCCAGGCATCTCACTCCCAAAAACCACCCTTCACTGATGCTGAAAATCAGGTTGTTTTCAATGCTTTTAGGCAACATGGTGCCTTTCTGCTTTAAAGGAGATGGGGAGATATGTCATGCAGAATGAAGATTTTGAGGTAGATTGTTGACGATATTAATGCCGTGGGTGGCCACGGCAGGACATAATGAGCAGGTGTGCCATAGAGTCACTGACATGATCTCATCTGCACAGAGAAGAGCAGCTGCAATGGGCTGTGATTGGATGGGTACTGAGGGGGGTCTGCTACAGAACCACCATGGGCACCAAATGAAGAGTTCCTGTCTACTGTCAGGGATCCAGACAGCTCCCAGGAAAGTGCAGAATAGCATGTTCTTGACATCAGTGCAACTGTGTCAGGGACAGCAATCATGTCCCAGGAAGAGCTTCCAGGTAGGCTTTTGTATCCCAGTTGTTGAATAATTAGCTACTTCGGTTTCACAAGAAATTTTTTTTTGGGGGGGGGCGGGATTGAAGATTGCTACAGTTAATAACACATTCTGATTGATTAGTTTAGGCTGGAGTTGTCATTCGAGTTCTTGTTGAAACTATAGTTAATGGACATATAAAGGGGTTAAAAGTATTACCCCCTGTGTTACTGTTAATTGTGATGATGTTGTCCTTACCTTTTACTTAACTTCTTCCAAGACCATCTGGCATGCTGAGGATACCCTCCATCTGCAGAAGGTTCATAGGTTTATAGGTTCATAAGTGTTTTATTTACTAGGCTAACGACCACAAGGGCCCTTTTAAGTCTAGCCATGCATCCAAAATCTCTGATGTGTTCAGATTCCTTGATAAGTGTAAGCATGGGGTTGGGAGATGAACCATTTACAGGTTACCTGTTTGCATCAGAGACATAGATGCCAAACCAGGGATGAATTTCTGGTTTCCCATCCAGTTGTCCAAGTTGCACTTGAATTGGATTAGGGAGGAACTCTGCTTCACATGGACGGGGAGCCTGTTCTATAGACAGGGTAGTCTCTGGGATACATACTTGTCTCTCCAGCAGGTCCTGTTTATATTACAGGCAAGGTTTAAGTCTTTAGAAAGGGTAATTCTGGTACTGTTTGTTTTGTGGATATGCAGGAGGTCTATCAGAGTGAGGTCTGACAATGCCCTGTATGCCAGGCATAGATCTCCCCTCAAAATCTTGTAGGAGATGGAATACAGGGATAGGGCCTTGAGGCGGTCTGCATAGGACATATTAGTTATGCCCTGTATTCTTTTAGTGAGGAACATCTGTGGACATTCCAGTTGTTGAATATGCCTGGTTAGGTACATACCAAAGGGGGCATTGTACTCGATGATAGGTCTGATGAATGCCGAATACAGTGGAACAATGACTTCCTTAGACTTAGATGCCATACCTTTGTTTATAAGTTGTGCAACATAGAATGATTTCCTCACCACTGTAGACATGTGATGATCAAAGGCTAGATTACTATCTATGGGCGTCCCTAAGTCCCTGACTACTGGGTCAACTCTAAGGGGTGTGTTGTCAATATGATAGTTACTGGGGGTGGATGACTTTCCAAAGGATACTATTATGCATTTCTTGGCATTTAATTTTAGTCCATGACTCTGACACCAGTTTTTGTCTATGTCAGCCCCTCCTGGAGAACATCTGTGTCAGTGTGAGATTCAATGACAGCTCCTAATTTGCAATCATCTGTACATTTAGTCAGCCAGAGATCACTGACATTGGCCTTGACTTCTGAGAAGTAAATGCCAAAATGGAGTGGTTTGAGGACTGATCCCTGAAGGACTCCACTTGTGACTGGCCTCTTTGTAGATGTGGACTACCCAGTTCTAATTTCCAGGATCCTGTCTGTGAGCCAGTTGGCTATCCACCGGGTGACGTACGGGTTTGTACCTAACCTCCTGAGTTTGTCAACAATGCCCGAGTGGGTATTGTGTCAAATGCCTTGGCCAGGTCAAGGTAGGCAGTGTGAAAAATGTTGCCCTCATCCATTGATTTTGCCCTCATCCAAACATTTTTATGTCAGTACTAATGAGCAGTTCAAAGAAATATTTTAGTGTGTGATGTTGATGTCAGGACTGTTGTGTGTATTGCTGTGCTGTCTAATAGTAGCAGCACTGTTATTACTGTGACTTCAGTGGCTGTTAATTCTGGCCATAGCCAAAGTGTAGGCGAGATGCTATGCAGGAGTTTTGTTAGGGGTGCTCGGAGGAGGCCTGCTGTCCATCCTCCACTTGATCCAGGTGTATCTTCCTGTACCACTCAATGTATGTTTAGGGCCATCATGGAGATACAGGCACATTTCCATAAATGCTGAAGAGAAATGCTTATAGTTGTAGATGTGGCACTGGCTGACATGCGAGACTGCCTACATCATGCTGTCAATTCAATGGATCGGATGAATAACACATTGGAATGAAGGGTGTCTGTGATGGAACATCTGCTGGGGGAGGGATGGTATCCTCATGGATATAAGTCAGCCACATCATCTACTGTTAGCTAATGTGGCCATGCTTGATCACACTCCCATAGTGGCAGTACTTCCACTGCTCTGTCAGTGGGTAAGCTGTCTACCCCCAGACATGGCATATCATGGGGTCATGGTCCTGGGTGTCCTTGTGAGGGGAGTTCAGCCAGCAGACATCAGTCACATTCAGGTAGCAGCACTGCATCTGACTATGGACGTGCCAGTGGTGTAACTCCTGGCAGAGACAGTTCTCATGGTCGGGGATGACAACGATGAATTGCCACCTCTACCATGCATGGTTCACACCTGTCTGACATACCAAGATGTAGAGCTAGTACAGAGCTTGGCTGTGTTCATGCAGACACTCACACACCAGTTTCACCTGGAGCACCCCTACAGACACATACACACACAACAGTTACATGGTTCATCCATCCAAGTTAAAACTCATTTTGTCTCACTGGCCATTTGTTGGTTTATCCAAATGTCTGCCTGCTTCTGTTTCTTACTCACACACACTCACCAACCTTTTGTGTCAGCCTAGGCTTCCTGCCCCCCACACACACACACGCACATAACACCCTGTGCAACAAGTGATGATAACTGTGCCATATCCCTGTTTTGTATCTTTTGGATTCTAGGATACATAATCTTTGTGTCTGATGCTCAGGTTGCATAGGTGACTTAATGCTTAGTATATCTGCATTTGTGATGTTGAGCTGGTAATTGTACCTTTGACTTATATTGGTCTTAGAAAGTTAGACAGTTGAGAGCATCAATATTTTCCAACTTTATTGTGAATGATGTTGTGAGGATTGTGAAGTCTGAAACTGAAATGCTTATCATTTTTTTCTAACTTCTGTCTTTAATGATTTTCCAGTACAAATGTAAGGTGCTAAACTGAGGCATGCAGTGATCATCAATACTTTTGAGAGGTATGACTGTGTGAATCTTTGATGCCTGAGGCCTACTACTTAATAATGGACATGTATGAGTCAAGTAAGTAACTGCTATCACATGTTAAGGTCATTTCTGTACAAATCTCCCACCTTTTACTTGCTTACAATACCAATTAATGAAATTCAAGGATATGCCATTAATTCATATTATTACACAATACACTCCAGGTTCAATACTTACATTGTAAATCTAGCAGCTGCAACAGTTTTACTTCAGGGCCGACTCTGTCTTAAGCAAGCAGTCCTTAAAGAGGGTAATGGTTTAGTTTGATTATTACCATATCTTTGGCATACAGTATAAATGTTATATGTAGCAGATATCGGGTAGTCTGATGATGAAAAAAGAGGTCAGAAGAGGGCAAGAAGAGTGCCCGGTGGAAAAAAAAACTTAATGCTAGGGGAAACAGATTACATGGGTGAACCAATTTTAGTTATGAAACATTTGTTGTAATGAAGTTTAATCCCATCCCTTGGTCACTATCAGGGGTGCCCATGCCATTGCAAGGGCTTACTCTGCCCTCCCCATGCTTATGAATGGACCATCCCACATGCTAATGAGAGCTGACAATACTTGCTAGGTAAACCATGCTCACATCTCTGGTTTTCACTATTTCACCTGCAAGCTTTTACTTGTACTATGGCAAAACAGCTACCAGACCACCAGTCACTCCCCTACATTTACAATATAAAAAAATATTTCTTACTGGGCACCATGCCTCTCAACTGTTCAGAATTTTGTAGAATGTCCAGGTTTTTACCTGATATTTTTAGTTTGCTTGTCCTAAAGTTTGTGGTTTTCTGGCAAAAAACTGAGGAGTGAAATCAGTGAATAATGACAGATATTTGAGATTTAGACTTCCTATCATTCAGAAAATATATGCTAATGCAAAACCTATTATTCTAACAACATTCTAAGTTTATTAGAGCAATATTAAAATCTGTCCCTGATTTTGTTGGCTTTTCCCCCTATTATTCTCAGCTTTGCCCAGAATTCTTGCACTAAGAGGTCAGCAATAAGCACATTTGTTCAGGCAGGACAGATGATGAAGCATCTCTCCTTTACACTCTGTATCACATACACCTTTTTTCACTTTCAATATGATTGTGGAATACTACTTGAAATACAAATTTAAAAACACGCAAGTGACAAAAATGATACTGAAACATAAGGACTGTTATGAATGACACACTGTAAAATCTGCAGACTTCAATGAATGATAAAATCTGCCTCACAAACTCATTTACCTTTGCTTCTGCAAAACAAATTTGTAATCTGTGGTTTGTAATTCTTTAGACTATTGCTGCCACATATATTTATAACATATAGGCTTGTTTCCTTTCTACTGAACAGTTTCAGAACTGTGTGTGATGGGGATAAATTTTGAAAATAGTGTGAAGGGGTACATCAGGCCTGAAAATAGGAACATTCCTCAAAAATAGGTGCATTTATTTAGACAACATGAAAGAAATAAGTACAGTTGAGAGACTTGGATACTGATAGCACACTGGACTGGATGTGCATGCCTGAAGGGAAGAAGAATTCCGCATTCTACATGTTTCCTCACAACAACAATAAAATCACTGTCATCATTATCATGAATAATTCCTTTTTTCCCATTTTCTACATGGGGTTGGAGTGCTGCATCAGTTGTTGTTACACCTCTTGATTTAGCACAACTTTTCTGCCTTCTTCAACTGTCAAAAACTGATGAAGCTAGGTTGACCTAAAATTTAGATTTCCATGTTCTACAGTGCTGACATTTTATTTGGATTTATGTTAGTTGGGCCATGACACTTGATCATGTTTGATGTCTTGTGCATTGTTTTGTTTTTGTTTCTTGCTGTTTCATTGAGACACTCAATTTCTCCCATAATGTCATGCCCAAAATGTCAAAGGACTGGGTAGGGCAGGTCAAATAAAACCTTGATGTGAGCTATAAATTTGATGCTGCAAGTGACCTATCCCTCCACTTGTCAGTGCGGTCATTTCATTAATCCTTTTCTGAACATGCCAGGGCCACCACCGGATAGTACTGGTAGCACAGTTTCCATTGCCAATTGATACTGACTCCCAATCCCCTTACACTGTACCAGGGCAGCTCTGCCTAGGGATAGCACTGGCAGTGGGAGTGTGGGAAATCAGGGGCCGATTTCAACTACCAGCACAGGGTCAGCTACAGGGCTGGAACAATATACATATATTACAAAAGCTATTGAAAAAGGAATGATAATTTAGAAATGTGGTGCGGCAGACCTTGATGATACACCTCATATCTTGATTTTTTGAGTATTGATCCTACAGTGTGCCTAAGAGTAAACCTGGTTTGCAATTTAAAGTCATACATTTTCATTTTGATACAAGTACTGTTGGCAAGCTCTTCACTCATAGTGCAATATGGCTGCCAACGTTTAAGGTACAACAACTGTTAAACAGATGACCATTTTGGGTGAGCTGCTTTCCTTATACATTTGTGCCTTTGGGTTTGGAGAAAAGGAACATTTTCCAGATGAAACCTATAATTCTGATGTGATTCTAGTGTTCACAACCTATACTTCTCAACTTCCTAGGGCAAGAATCTTAGAAAAAAAACAAAAATAATGGGGGAGGGGTGGAGAGATAAAGGACAAAAATCAGGCACAGATTTTAAATATTAGTGTTATAAACTCAGAAATTTGATAGACTAACAAGTTTTTCATTAGCATGGATTTTCTGAAGGAAATGAAGTCTAAAACACAAAAGTCTGTCATCATTTAATGCCTTCAGCCATTAATGATTTGCCAGAGAATACAATTTTTATGAAGCACAGACCAAACAAATGTGGAAAAAATCTGGACATTCTCCAAAATTCTGTACAGCTGGTAGCTTTGACAATATTTGCAGAACTCCATCCTGTAATGTTGAACACTTTTGTAGCTAAACACACACTTATTTATGATAAAAGCTAGATGGTGTCACGCGTTGGAATGCACACTTTCTAGAACAAATTCTCATATAGCTGATGAATCTGTTGAGTATTGACATGTATTATAACTTATCTACATCTATCTACCCCCTGTGCTAGGTATATCTACTTAGTGGAAATCGTCCATCTTCAAATCTGCCTAATCTGTTGAATAAGCACCCTCTCTAAAATAGATTCACCCCCTCAAATTTATAACATCTGTTGGATGTGCCCACTTACTAGTAGCATTCCTTTCAACTGTCCAGATTTGTGGAGAATGTCCAGATTTTTGCCTTATGTTTTTGGTCTGTTTCTCCTAACATTTGTGATTTTCTGGCAAATCACTGAGGATTGAAGTGAGAAAAATAATTATAGACATCTGAGTCTCAGACTTCATATCCTTCAGAAAATTCATGCTAATGCAAAACTTGTTATTCCACCAAATTTCTAAGTTTGTAAGAGCACTATTTAAATAGTGTCCCTATTTTTGGGCCTTGATTCCCCCCATTATTTGTGCCTTTGTCCATATTTCTTGCTCTAAAAGGTTGAGAGGTATGATATGTACTTATCCACTCTCCGGACTGTATCCCCAGATGAATATTCAACCTCATCAGCACACACAACAGAAATGATCTAACTTTAAACCAATGCCTTCTGCTGCATCTGCACACTTACCAGAATGTATCTAGATCAAAGAACAACTCCAACTAACACAGCATTTGCTTACCTCCATGAGTATATTTTCCACCCTAGAGAGTAATTCCCATGTTTTCACATATTACAAGAACATGACTATGCAGTTTATCTCCTCTGTGGCATTCCTGTCTTAGTCAGCTGTCTCGTGATACATGAAACCTTTCTTTAGAGTTTGTTTCCTTGATCTTGCATTATTGCCAATCACATCTAAAAGTTTTTTTTCCACATGGAACACACACAGCAAGGTACCTGAAGGCTTTTTTTGTTATTTTGTATTCAGTGAGGTCATGAAACTATTCAAGTTCAAAGGCTCAAAATATAGTCTGACATTATATTATGAAGTGAAAGCTGAAATATAGTCTGACATTATACTGTGAAATAAAGCTGCATTCTTTCCCTTCTCTGGAGCTGTATATCCATAAAACCTTTTGTAGTCTGAAAGTGAATAAACCTGTTAATCACAGAGAGCCGCTTCATTAATTATCTGAGCTTTGCAAACCAAGAAATATGAAGATCTAGCAAACAAGGAAGGTAGACAATACCTCATACTGACAAAATTCCACTTTTAAAACACTGTGTTTTTCAGTTATTTGTCCTTTTTACAAGAACATTTAAAAGACGATGAGACACCTACAGGAAGCAAATGTACAAGAGTCACTGCAGAAAAGTAATTGGCATTTTTACAAAGGATTTCCAAACTTGACAATATTCTGACTGTTTCCATTCTAAGTAAATGGGAGTGAGATCTAGTAAGACAGACTAGTGCATTATAAAATCAGCTGTGCTTGCATGGTGCATTATGGGAAATAAGTAGCCTTCTAAGAACTCATGATTATGATTATGATATTGTTTAAATGTCCAGAAAGTATGCCGTCCATACCTGGGTTTAGTGTTTACCATGTCTTCAGACCCAGTGGCAACAGTAGTGGCATGTCTGTATTTGTCATAGACCATATCACCTCAAGACAGATTGTCAGAGACCCATAAATGGAACTTACAGAGCTCCAAATTTAAATCCTCTTCTTCTTCTTTCGGCTGCTCCCATTAGGGGTTGCCACAGCAGATCAACTGTTTCCATTTCCTCCTGTCCTCTGCATCTTGCTCTGTCACACCAACCACCTGCATATCCTCTCTCACCACATCCATAAACCTTATCTTAGGCCTTCCTCTTTTCCTGTTACCTGGCAGCTTCATCCTTAGCATCTTTTTCCCAATATACTCTGCATCCCTCCTCAGCACATGTCTAAACCAACATAATCTTGCCTCTCTGGCTTTGTCTCCAAACCTTCCAACCTGGATTGACCCTCTAATATACTTATTCCTAATCCTGTCCATCCTCGTCACACCCAGTGCAAATCTTAACATCTTCAACTCTGCCACATCAAGCTCTGACTCATGCCTTTTTGTCAATGCCACTGTCTCCAACCCGTATAACATAGCTGGTCTCCCTACCCTTTTGTAGACCTTCTCTTTCACTCTTAGTGGTACTCGTCTGTCACAAATTACTCCTGACACTCTTCTCCACCCACTCCATCCTGCCTGTACTCCTTTCTTCACCTCTTTTCCACACTCACCATTACTCTGAACTGTTGATCCTAAGTACTTAAATCCATTCACCTTCGCCACCTCTACTCCCTGCATCCTCACCATTCCACTATCCTTCCTCTTATTCACACACATATATTCTGTCTTAGTCCTGCTGACCTTCATTCCTCTTTTCTCTAGAGCATATCTCCACCTCTCCAGGGTCTCCTCCACCTGTTCCCTACTCTCACTACAGATCACAATGAAATCTGCAAACATCATAGTCCACGGGGACTCCTGTCTGATCTCATCTGTCAACCTGTCCATCACCATTGCAAATAAGAAAGGGCTCAGAGCTGCTCCTTGATGTAATCCCACCTCCACCTTAAACACATCTGTCACTCCCACCGCAGACCTCTCCACTGTCACACTACCCTCGTACATATCTTGTACCACTCTTACATACTTCTCTGACACTCCCGACTTCCTCATACAATACCACAACTCCTCTCTATATGCTTTCTCTAAATCCACAAAGACACAGTGCAACTCCTTCTGACCTTCTCTGTACTTCTCCATCAACACTCTCAGAGCAAACATCGCATCTGTAGTGCTCTTTCCTGGCATGAAACCATACTACTGATCACTAATCACTAATCATCACCTCCCTTCTTAATCAAGCTTTCACTACTCTTTCCCATAACTTCATGCTGTGACTGATCAGTTTAATCCCTCTGTAGTTACTACAGCTCTGCACATCACCCTTATTCTTAAAAAATCAGTACCAAAACACTTTTTTCTCCATTCCTCAGGCATCCTCTCACTTTCCAAGATTTCAAGCTCCAAATTTAAATCCCCTGATACCAAACGATTTCTAAGGTACAAATCTCCTCAAATTCTATGATGAAGTCTCAAAATGTACTTAAAACATCATCACTCCAAACATTACCTTGGCAGATACAATTGAAAAGAAGTTATGTACCCACATAAATTAATGTACACAATTTGCAGCCTTATCTAGATACAAACACGATGAGAAATTTAAAAGCAAACCACCCTGGAGGTACAACAACATAAATAAAATCAATAACCAGCAAAAAGATAATGTTAGAATCAGGCAGTCCCAGCCAAATATCAAGCAATAATATTTTATTCATTATGAACCACAAAAGATAGTAGGAATAGTGGGTCTATTAATTTTAAGATAATTGTATGTATCCACTTCTATTCTACCCTCACTAATATAATCCTCTAACAGGAGATCTGTTCTATAGTAAGCAATGTTCACTTCATCATTAGAAATAAGCACATAGTTGCCTGTGTTATATAAAATATTTTGCATTGCTTTAGAGTAATTAATAGAATCAAACAACACCATTCCACCATCTTTGTCTGGCTTCATAATACTTATGGATCTACCCTTACGTAAATGATTTAATAATGTTCTTTTCTGTGTTGACAAATTGTTGTAAGAAGAGTGTTTGTTATTTCTTTCATCAACCCATAAATATTATCTGAAACAGCTTTCTCAAAAATGTTAACTAAAGGATGTAGTGGTGGATTGAAAGTGTTTTTCTTTTTAACTTGAATATTTCCTTCCGTATAATGAAATGTATCTAACATTTCAAAACTCTTTTGAAGGTTCATAAAGAATAAAGTATTATTGCTTGACAACATATGGCTGGTGACCGCCTCATTCTAACATTATCTTTTTGTTGGTTATTGGTCTTGTTTCATAACGTAAAAAACAAGGTGGAATGGATGTCCAAAAGTATTTAATGTAGAATGCAGCAAACCAAGTAAAAACACTGACAAAATGATGTAAAACTTCAATTATTTCATTAATTCATTAAAACCTGTGTTTGCCTATTAATTAGTTAATACAACCCTCTAAAAGGAGCCACAATATAATATCACAATGTAATGCAATACATCTAATTGTTGTCCATATAATATTTGTATGACCTATATATATACTAGTACAAACTTGTTACTACTTTAATTAATTTTTAAAAAAAATCATAATCATAAATGTGATATCAATAACTCTAACAATTATATGAATTAATATGAATTAATGAATTAATTAAATAATTGAATTAATTAGGGATGTATCAGTAGGATATATAAATGAAAATGTTGATTTGTTCATTGTTCTGAAGAAGTCCTTATTGTAAGGACGAAACCTGGGTTAACCAGTGGGCACAGTTTTATATCATTTTGTCATTGTTTTTACTTGGTTTGCTGCTATCTACATTAAATACTTTTTGGACATCATTTCCACCTTGTTTTTTACCTTGTTTGTGGAACGGTTAACAGTTGGTTTGCTTGTTTCATAACGTTTTTACCACTATCTTCGGTTCCTGGTTTTCTATAAATAAAATTGGTTCCCTATTACGTTGTCGCAGATGCAAGTTGTCGAATGCATCTTTGTCGAACTGAAAAGCGCGAAAATAGCGAAGTGGCTTTTCAGCGAGTTCTTTCCCTGGGAAAGAATTAGTTTGGCCACTTTTGCTACTTTGCCTTTTTGGCACTGTAGTGTGATCTCGGAGATGGTATATTTAAGTGGGGGTGTGTGGGTGGCACAGCCCCCCTACGTCGGGGATGTAATGTTTTACAGTTTTTTTTTTTGTTTCGGAACAGCGATTTTTTTCCCATGGAAAAAAAATCGCTGTTCTGAGGTTTTGATGTTGTAAGCTTTCACTTACATGGGGTCGATTTTGTGTCATTTGATGTTCTGAGTGTGCGATATCATAATATAGACCCATAAAATCTACAATAAAAGGATAAATCCATTAGAATATAGAGCATATCTAAAGACTGCCAAATTATTAAAATATTATGAATTTGACTAAAAATACAAAAAGAAATACTAGATTGATTTAAGGCAGCCCATGAACTCACATTGGCATCTGAAGCCAAGGATAATTATAAATCCTGCTTTATTTATTCTAATTTCCTGTTTATTTATGCTAGGAAATGGGAATCAACACTTAGCAATGTACAGACCTCATATTAAATAGCAAAACATACTTGTTTCCAGTGGATATTGTCAATATAACAGCAATGAAATTTTTGTACAAAATTCACTCCTGAAATGACTGCCTGATGCCCTTTGATTCCAATATCTCCCCAGTCCCCCAAATTCACTAAGCAACATGTACTAAAAGTGCTGTCCAAGCCTAAAATACACTTCCTCCATGGGACCAGAAAACATACTGAATATTTTGTTAAATAGTAATAAACATCCAACCCAGGTGTAAACTTTCTATAAACTATTTAACCTGAGCCCTAGGTTCAGTCCCAGAAGTATGGGAAACAGCACTGTATAAAGATGAACCTACTACTGACCCCAGAAACTGCTGGGCTAATCATTCTAAAACATTTCATTTTTAAGGTTCTGGGGTAATTTATAACAGACTTGAACGGCACAGACATTAAAAAGCACATCAGGCCAGATGTGCAGCAATTTGCTGTTTTAAAGACATGTCTTGTATAATGAACCTGCTAAACGTTTTGAAAAGTTGTTGGAGGGAAAACTTCTAACTTATCAGTGGGAGTGGTAAGCACTAGGTAGACTATCGACCACAAGAAGAGTGATATCTGGCCCAGAAATTGTAGATTATTGGCTGTTTGGGCAGTTTTTCCATCTGTTTCAACTCTCTGGTTTAAAAGCCCATGTTTGCGCTTGTTTTCCACCTTTCCTTGTAACTAGTCTAGTCCAGATACAGATTTGCTGTATCCAGGACTGTTTGTAAGCTTCTGAGTGGTGCTAAGGTCTGCTCTTCAATTTTCCCGTAAGTCTGCTAGTTCTCTCATCTCCTGCACTTTTACTAGCTTATTAGTCTAGCACTTTATCAGACTTCTGGTAGCAATTATTGTAGCACACAAAAGTGCTACCAGCACTAAATGTTCTACAAGGAAACAGCTCCAGTACTTATTATTAATGCCCACCCCTCCAGGCATGTCTAAAGGTCAGTTCCCAGTGCTTTCTCCTATTAACCTGGTGAACTTGAGCATCCTGAGGCAATGTAGTAACTGTCACATGTACACCAACAACCCTCTCCTCTTACCTCACAGCACTCAGACTTGTGAGAGATGCACTTATATAGCCAAGTTGGTAGCCACGCATTCTTCAGCCAAGGCCAGAACAGCTGGTCATGAGGAAAAGGTCAGCACTTGCACCACACCATACCATATTGAACACATAGACATCCAGAACACACACCAGCACTGCCTTCACATACAAAATGCAAGCCACATACCCACCTTCATGGAGGCTCTCAATAAAAATCTACCCAGACAGCAGAGACCTCCAAGGCAGAAACGCACTTGACCACCACAACACAACACTAATCATGAGACACGTAACTCTCCTAAACAGTGTGCCACTCAACCAAAGCCCCTAAGGCAAAACAGCATGCCCAACACACTAGTCATGGGTGACTCAATATTGAGGCATACTGATGTCCCAATCACTAGGTTGAATAAGGAGAAAGTAACAGTCAGCTGCCTGTCAGGTGCCAGGATCCACCACATAATGCATGCACTCAGGTCCCTCAACAACAGGTACAAATATGACCCTGTCATTGTACATGTGGGTGTGAATGACCTGAGACATACCTCCCTGGACTACATGAAAAGAGACATGGAGGAGCTCTCAGATTATGTAGCCCAGGCAGGTATGACCCTAGCCCTGAGCAGCATCCTACCATCACCCAGAATGATACCACAGTACAAGCAGAAAAGGACTAATTTCAACAATTGGTAAGTTTCTGGTGTCATTCTAAGGGGATTCAGTATCTGTCTTCCTGGGATGACGTGAGTGACAGACCTTGATGCTTTGTCAAAGATGGCCTGCATCTATCACCCCTAGGCTTCTGGATACTGACCAAGGCTCTTGCCACCCCTATAGTGCCTTTTTTAGGTGGTGTTCCAAAGACCAAATTACCACTGTAACAGCTACAAACAAATGCAATCTGAGGGTCATGCTGCTCAACGCTAGAAGTCTAAATCTCAAAGTGCACTCACTCAAAGCATTCCTTAAAAATGGAGAACATCAATATTTGTGCTGTAACAAAGACCTGATTCAAGGCAGCAGAAAGCACCCCTGCACTACCAGGCTATAACTCATTCCACACCTTTCAGCCCCAGAACTTGGACCGAAGCTCCAGAGGTGGTGGTGTTTCCATATTCATAAAGGATGCACACACCTCCTGACTGGTAGCCCAACATAACACATCAGAGATACTTTAGGTGCGGCTAACATTGGGTAAGACAGCGATTCAGGTTGTAGCCTGTTATAGGTCTCCAACCATGTCCCAAGATTAACACTACACATTCCTAAGCACCCTGGAGAATATTAGGATCCAACCTAACACTTTCATACTGGGCGACTTCAACTACCCCTCCATTAACTGGGAAAACTACTCATGTACCAATACACTTGCCCAACCTTTCCAGGAATTCATTAATTCCAATGCGCTGGACTAGCTAGTTCTTTCCCCCACTAGAGGTAGCAACATCATTGACCTGGTCATTACTAACATGGGTGTCTGTTGCTCTACTCCAATAGTCAACTCCTCCCTGGTTAGATCCAAACACAAACTAATCACCTTAGAAATCCACCCCCCCCCCACAAAGGTAACTACCATGAAAAACTTCTCCAAAGCTAACTTTCGTCTCTTGAAAACAGAGGAGGCTAACTTCACGGCACCCATGCAAATGGAGAATAGTTGCATGACCGTCGAATCATACAATGCACTGTACGAACACGTACACAAATGCAGGGATCTCGCCATACCCAATAGAACCAAGATGCGCTCCTCCAAAAAAAGGAAGCCAATCTGGTGGTCCCTACCAAAAACAAACTCTACAACAGAAGGAGGAAACTGATGCAGAATAAGGTGAAGTCCCGAGACTGGAAAAACTCCCTTATCAGCCTCAACAAAAAGTTGAGATCCCTCATCAAATCCTATAAAGCTAGCTATGAAAACAGAATTGCAGCAGATAGTAAAGACAACCACAAGGCCTTCTATAGTTATGTAAAGAATCTCCATGGCAATACCCAGATTTGCTCTGAGCTACTGCACAATGGTACCTCCTACACCGAGCCAACAGATATTGCCAATATACTGTCCTACAGATTCAGTGCCAACTTTACCCCCCCCCCCAAAGGACCAATACCAGGAGATTGCCAGGCACCCAGTATTACTGCTGCACAGGTTAAAACAATACTGTCCAAGGCCAAGAATACAGCTTCTATGGGACCTGACAATATCCCTGGCTGTGTTCTTCATGAATTACAGAGGGAACTGGCACCTCACCTGTGTGCCCTGTTCAATCAAAGCCTCACCTCAGGCTTTGTCCCTACCGAATGGAGCACTGCTACAGTCATCCCTCTCCTCAAAGAAGGAGCAACTACAGACCCTGGGAACTATCGCCCTATTAGTCTGATGAATCTTACATGCAAAGCTATGTAACGCATCATCATGGACCTAATAAACAAGGATATAGGGACTCTCCAAATTCTGGATTCCACACATTTTGGTTTTGTGAAGGGTAGATCATGCCTGCTCAATTTGGTCAGCTTCTTTGAGTCAGTTACCAGAGCTGTGGATGAAGGCAAGGTGGTTCATACAGCCTGTCTTGATCGGGCCAAGGGCTTTGACACCATTCCCCACTCAGGAATCATAGAAAAACTCACTAATCTAGGCATCAACTACTGTATCACTAAGGTGGGTGGCAAACTGGCTCACAGATAGAACCCACAGTGTGAAAGTAGCTGACCCCAAGTCAGACTATCAACCAGTCATGAGTGGAGTCCCACAGGTTCGGTTCTGGCTCCTCTCCTGTTTGGTATCTACTTTTCTGAAGTTCAGGCCAACACAAAGGGACTCTGGCTGACAAAGTTCACAGACGATTACAAGTTGGGAGCTATTATTAACTCCCAAAGTGATGTTGACATCTTACAGAAAGGCCTCACTGAAACCAATGACTGGTGTCAGAACCATGGCCTTAAGCTCAATGCCAAAACATGTGTTGTGGTGTCAGAACCATGGCCTTAAATTCAATGCCAAAAAATGTGTTGTCATCCCTTTTGGGGAAAAAACAAGTTCCCATGAATTACCACATCGATGGTAGTCCATTAAACACAGAATGCATTATAAAACATCTGGGAACACAGGTTGACAGCAACCTCTCTTTTGACCACCACATTGCCACTGTGGTCAGAAAGTCCTTCTATGTGGCACATCTCATTACTAAGGGTTTTGCATCCAGGAAGAAAGAGGTCATTGTCTTCCTCTACTCTTCCTTCATTATGCCAATCATCAAGTACAATGCCCCATTTGGCATGTACCTCACTAGACACTAGACACCTGCAACAACTGGAGAGGCCATAAAAGTAACTCACAGAGAGGATCCTAGGCCTTAAACACTTGTCCTATATGGACAGACTCAAAAAACTCCAACTATTCTCTATTGCATATCACCTACTTAGAGGCAATCTCTGCTTGACTTACAAAGTCATGTCTGACCCAGCTCTGTTAGAAATGATACATCTAAAGAAATCCCAATCCCTGCACCCCACACGCTCCAGAGACCTCAGCCTCATTACTACAATCAACAGAATGTGCTGGAGGGACAGGTTCATAACCCAGAGACCACCCATACTATGGAATAGACTTCCCATACATGTCAAACAGAGCACCTCACTGGCCCTTTTCAAGAGAAATCCTGATGAGTGGATGGGAATAGAAAATTCACCCCGGGGATCACTCCAGTGGCTCTACTCGACAGAGGCATAATAACTAAGGTTGGGTGGCAAAATGCCAGGGTAATCCTATGGGCTAGGCTTGTAAAGGCTCCAGGGCCATTAGCCTAGTACACACCTATGAATCTATGAACAAAACTGTTGACAGTGGTCACATTGTACACATAGCCTACCTTGATTTGTTCAATGCATTTGACAACATTCCCCATGCTAGCTTAATTAACTACCTAAATGCATTACAAAATCTTTTGAGGTAAGACAGATAACAAGCTGACTAAAGGACCAAATCTACATGGTGCAGGTGGCAGTTGCAGCGCCAGAGAACCTGAAGGTGACCAGTGTTATTCTGCAGAGCACAATACTGGGGGCACTTATATTCAGTATTTAGTTCTCTGACTTACAGACTAAAAATCTAGGGATATAGCTAAAGAAAACTGCTGATGAGTGCAAAAGCTGTCATTTTTGAGTCCCTGTGTGATACAGAAACGCTGTAGTAGGAACTGACACTTATAAATGCCTAGCCCTAGTGCATTGAAAATGGGTATAAATTAATTACTGAAAAATCCAACATTGTCACAATTTGCAGACAAACCATCCTCCAGCACACAGCATGTAGTTAAAATGGGAATCTGAGTTTACAATTTCCTCTCATTTGATCAGCATGTAACAATGTCTGTCAGGAAATGTATCTACTTGGTGTAGCTGATCGCCAAGGAAATAACATCCAGATCTAAAAATGTTGCTCTCCCCTTGTATTCAGCACTGATCAGAATAATTATAAAATGTAATGTTTCATTTGGACTATACCTTACTAGGTACATCATAAAGTTAGAAATACCTCCTAACAAAAAGGATCAGAAGCTTAAAATCATTAAGCTACCAGAAAAGATTAGTTCCTGTTTTCTGTGTCATAAAGGCCTCTCAGAGGAGACCTATGTCTTGCCTTCCAAGCAATCACAGACCCAGTAATCCAGGAATGCTTGTACCTTTCTAAATCAACAGCCCGACACATACTAGAGCAAGGGATTTTAGTCTGCTTTATCAGATCAATAAAACAAGGTGGAGAGATATATTCATTACTCAGCATCTCTCTCACCTCTAAATTAGACCCCTCCTACATTTACAGCAGTGGGGTATAATGTTTTCCTACAGATGGGACTTGGATAACTGTCTAGGCATTCACAAATTCACCCTGGGCTTGTGGCCTAGCTCTCCTTGAGAGGGGAGGTACAGAATAACATATGAACTGTGAAAATGCAATACTCACGAAACTTAGTAGCCATTAATCATACCTCTCAAGTGTCCAGATTTTCACATCATACTATTGGTCTGTTCTTAATAAAATTTGTGGTTTCTGAAGATACTAAATAATGACAGACATTTACTATTCATACTATATATTTTTCACAAAATACATGATAACACAAAACCTGTTATTCTAGCAACTTTCTAAGTTTATAAGAGCAAGATTTAAAATCTGTCCCTAGTTTTGGGTCTTTGTCCCCCCCCCCCCATTATTTCTGGCTTTGCCCAGATTAATTGTGCTAAGAGGTTGATAGATATAATTAACTTTATATGTGTTGTATAATTCTTATGATTTCCAAACATGGCCAATGTGCTATGCGTGTGTGCTTGATTAGCAAGGCTATCTTCTTTCTACAACAAAACTTGGTTCATAAGAGTTACTATAACAAATCTGCATCCAAATTTGCACTACTTGCTTGTCAGAACAAATTCACATTAAACCTATTTTATTTTGTGGGTAAGTGCAGTTTTCAGAATTATTTTGTTTCACTTGCCCCACCCCCTTGGTGTGCACATGTACCAGAAATGATCTGCCCTAAACTTGCATATCTCCTAGGTCTGCACACTTACTAGAACTGACAGTTTTGTCCAATATTTTGTGTCTGCAGATTTATTCCATCTCTTCTACGCAAAATCTGTTACATCTGCTGGGTCTGTATACTTCTAGAACTGATGTTCCCTAGCCCTGTCCTATCTACCTCAACATGTTCCATCTGCTGTGTGTGAGTGGGTGTGTGTGTGTGTGTGTGTGTGTGTGTGTGTGTGTGTGTGTGTGTGTGTGTGTGTGTGTGTGTGTGTGTGTGTGTACTTGCCAGACTTTATTTCAAAGTAAAGATATAAAACTGAAGCATATAGTTCTGTCAGTGCACCTCTTCTGAGCCAACTTGCCTAGTATTCACACCTCCACCCACACTGACAGTGTATAAAACTAAGCCAGCTTGCTTATCTGTCGTGTCTGCAGAAAAGTACTTACTAGTAAAAAAGGGTCTGCTGCTTCCTGTTCAGACAGATTACCTAAATCCAAAGGTGGCAGAGCTACTGAAGGAGAACAAATCAACAGCTTAATGAGCACAGTTAGATTTGTGAAATGCAAACCTGCTCCCATCTAAAATGGGAAAGGAACATTATCCTCTGGGCAGTCTTGCATGTGTCAGCATGATTCAGGATGATGTGCAGCATTTTATGATTCAGCTATTTTAATGTCTGTTATTCTAGTTTTCCATGAGTGTCCCAGACAGGAAAAGTGATATGTGTAGGCAAATTACCTCTCAGTTAATAAGCTGAGTAGTTGGTGCTGCATTTTCTTCTATCTAATGACTGCTTCATACCAACTGTTAAACAATCACTCTGGTTTGTAAAAATGAAAGGTTTCAGATTTTCCATGACACTAATTTGTGGCAAAAGTAATGTCTGTACTGCTGCTCTTGGGTCTGCTTTTATAACAGTAGGATTTTCTGACTATGTAATTAATAGAATGTTCTTTTGCAGGAATAAATATTGTTGCTTACATGTCAGTGGTCAATCAACAGTAGAAGGTTAACCAGTTCAGGAAAAGGGTCAAATAACTTATAATAACTCTTGTTGCCACCATTGTCAAGGTTTTCAAAACTGGAGAGACACAGTTTCCATGTATTTTATCGGGTCTGCTTCTAAATTTCGAACTTATGGTCGAGACCATAATATTGAAGTTTTGAAACTTGAGAGTATTTAAATGGAGAATGCCGTACAGCATGGAAAGGTATATTTGCTGTTTACTTTGCTGTAGTACAATCTTGGCGTTGGTATATTAATTAGCAGAGAGTGTGGAAGTGCAGGGGGGCTTACCCCCCTGCAAAAGCGTAAAAAAAAAAGATTTTTTTGTTTTTATTTTTTTTTATTTAAATTTTGAAGTTTCAAAGCTTTGATCTTATGGTCACCCATAAGAATTTTAACATTTTGAAAGTTCGAAATTTAGATGTAGACCCATTTTATCCACACCAGCTTGTTACCTTTCACTTTGTTTTTACAACTCACTGCTGTCTACACCAAGTGGACTTTACTATTGAAATAAGCATATGTAGCAAGAGAAGCATACATAAGGTCTCTTGTATATTTATGTCTTACTGTGCTTTAGAATACAAGAATATTAACAAACTCTCCTTGTCAAGACATGAAGTGACAGATTACTCACAGCCTTTTGCTAACTTTGCTTTTGTCACAGTACCTTGCTGAGATCTGTTTTACTTAAAATATCATCTTTTTTTCTGGACCACGAATTAGTGGAACGTGTTGAGTTTAGCCATGTCTGTAATACACTACTGTTGTAGTTTACTGTTTATTTGCTGCTCATAGAATAAAGTAATATAATTATGGCCAAGAAACGAGGCCTGGATATCATTAAGCTTAAGGTTGCAGGATACTTCTCAACTGGTCAGATTTTTGCAGAAGTCCAGATTTTTGCTTCATATTTTTGTGTCTTCTTCATAAAATTTGTGACTTTCTGGCAAATGATTGAGGACTGACTTCACTAAATAATGACAGACATTTGAGTTTCAGACTTCATATGCCTCAGAAAATGCCCAGTAACTCAAAATAGTTTATTCTAGCAACTTTCTAAGCTTATAAGAGAAATATTTAAAATATGCCCCTATTTTGTGGCCTTTATCCGCCCTCCCCCATTATTTTTGGCTTAGTCCAGATTTTTCTGTGCTAATAGATTGGGGTGTATGAGTTGCAGGCATACCTACCTGTTGACTCTATTTTATTTGATACTTCCAAACTGCATGAGTTTAAGGTTCCCACCATAGTTGAGGGTAATAGATGAACTACTGGACATGGAACAATGTAAATAATCATTATCTGCACTTTCACGATGGAGCTTTTGTGTTCAGCTTATCTACAATAGTGTTACCTTAACTTTTAGTCTGGAAATATCCAAATAAAGCATCTATATTTCTTATTTGGGTATAGATGTTAGTAGTTGGACAGGAATGTGAAATGGGGGTGGAGAATGGGCAACAATAAAAGGACAATACAATTCTCTGAATAGAAAACTGGAAATTCTATGTACCCCACCAGATACGACACTTAAATCATGACAGTCGCACTACCCCCTCAGCCCATTCACCAAAGCCATGATTTACTACTTAACTAGCAGAAAGGGACTTACATAATCTGGTAATTGCTTCATGTCAGATTGCTGCAAGCACATACATTCCTTCCTGGCACTTTGAAGTTAAGTAAATTAACATCTGTGATAGTTATCAATACTATGCGTCATGTTCCATAGTTCCAGCTGCTTGAGAAATTATGACAAACAAATGCTGTAGTTTATCAGGTCACAACAATTACATTTTGTATGCTTGCTTTTGTTGTCTTTTAGTGGTTACTTCCTGTGGCATGCTGCTAAAGTAAATCTTCTAAACAATAGGAAGTGTAAATATATTAATGACAACAGACTGTGCTATAATCACAGTTATACCCCTTACAGGCTAAAGAAATAACTGGTTAAAATTGTCCATCAAGATAAAAGATCAGATGCATTTGTATGTTAGAATAAATCATTTAGTGTTACATATTCTGTCCCAACAAATATTTACTGTCTTTCACCCCAGTACTCTGACTAAAGTAAGAAGGATTCAACGCCCTTCAGGCTGCCTTGCAGTATATTCAGTTGGGTGTGTGATGTTTCACTGTCAGTGTAAAAAGCTAGTTTAAATAAAGCACACAGTTAATTACTATGTCTTAAGGGTTTTATTAGATTAACAAACTTGGGTGGTCGCATTTTGCATTTAAAAGCAGCTGTTTATTTAGGTTGATCTCTTTCTCACTTACGCCCTAACACTGTTACACACAGAAGATCTAGATGAAACCTTACATAACTCTTTTGGGTTAAGATTGCTCAGAATACTTTAGTTTATCCACTATAAAATTAGTTTCTACAATACATTTGAAATTTAGTGTCAGATGTGTGACTTGCATAGATAAGGGCACATGCCCAGTCAGAGGTGAAATGATTCCTGAAAAGAATTTTTAACTGGGATGAAATCATGCTGTTTTAATAGTTATCACCCATCCAATAAAACCATATTTAACAGAATTAGTGGCCTTATGTGGAATACTCCCACATGGATTGCTACTGACACAATGTTTCACTTAATTCTTTTCTTGTTTATGTATTAAACAATTGACGCTGTACACAATTTTATTTTCTAAAGATTTTATATAAAGAAGGAAAAGAAAGGAATGCTTCTGTGGCATACCTGGCTAATACTGTGGCTTTGTACCATCCATTATTAAACATCATTATTTTAACCTAGATTTTTGCAGAAATAAAATAGTACTGAACTTAAATGCATCACATAGTTATAAATGATTACATTACTCTTTGTATGTCTGTGAAACCTTAAAATATATGTGCACTGTCATGTGTGGCTCTCCCTCTGTATCCATCGCACAGAAAATACATTTACATTTAAACTTATATATAACTCAAGCTGTCCTCCATTAAAAAATAAATAAACACGGTAATTATTCAATGCAAGATAACATGGAAACACAGCTTGCTCACTGGTCAGCCTTCTTTGTCTCTTTCAGTAATTGAAAATGTATTTTCAAGGACCACCACTGACTGCATCATGGAACTGCATTCCACAGACTGAAGCCATGTTAAAAAAACATACGGGGCACTGTTGTACGACAGTTCCACAACAGCTGCACACACTTCTTCCTTTTTAGTCAGCTTTTTTAATAATTATACATAATACCTTCATTATACTTATTGCATGGATAGGAATTATTATTTAAATATCATTCTATCCTCTTTTTACCTACCACTTCTGCAAACCTTTCTTGCTTTCTTTCTTTCTTCCTCATACTCTTCCTTTTTTAATGACATTGTGATTATTGTTACATTCCTGTTTACACTAAATAGGGATATCCCCAGTTTACAATGTTTGATGAGAAAACATTTCTGACTTAACTGCACTGTATTTTTTTCTGCATCATTCTTACCTAATTTGAATGTTATTCCATTACATTAATCACCTGCTTCATATTTTACTGCATTGTCTCTGCTGATTTGGCCCGAGTTGTAACTGAAAAGGCTGTTCGGGCCAGTTTACTTAGCTGATTAGCATTTCTCAAGTAAAGAAATTAATACTCAATGAGTAAGACTAAAGTGTTGTCATATTGTGTACCTGGTTCATGTAGTGCTACTGCCTGCCTTTGGGGTCTATCAACCTCTTTATCTGTTTAATCTATCAGTATTATTTCTGAATGACTGATTTATTCTGCTTGTAACAGAAAGCTTATTACATAACTATGAAAAGTACTGCGGAATGTATCAGTCATGTTTTTTCCATTATTGATATTTAATTTAATGTCTATTTTTGTAATTTGCTGTTTGCTCTCCCAGTGTGCATCCCAGTCACAGACTTTCAAATAGGACTGGATCAGTTGTGTTATAGACCAGAAGGAAGTCCCTTTTAAGTAACATATATAAAAAATAATATAATGACAGTTAAACAAAATGGCACACAAGAACACACTATGACAAAATAGAAAAAAAAAAGAAAAAGAAACTAACAACAAAAATAATCTCACTAACATAAGTATTGTAACAGATAGTTTAATATAACAGATTTAAAGTGCTTTCATCTCACACATGTGACTTCATCAGAAGCTAAGAAACCATAATTAACAAACAGTTTAAATAAGATTCATGTAAAAAAAATGTATTTCAACTAACTAATCATATAATCGGACTTATCTAAAACCTTACAAAAACAACAGAAATGAAATTCCTGCTGTAATAAAAAAGTAATTAAAAATAATGGGGTTCCTATTACGTGGTTAATGACGCATTCTGTCAAATACGTATTGATCGAACATAAAAGAAAGAAAAGGCAAAATAGCGAAGCGGCTTTTAAGGGAATTCTTTCCCTGGGAAAGAATTTGCTTAGCCGCTTCCGTTACTTTGCCATTTTCTGCACTGTAGTGCGATCTCGGAGTTGGTATATTTAAGTAGGGGGAGTGTGGGGGGCACCACCCCCCACTTTGAGGGGTGTGGGGGGTGAAGCCCCCCACCTTATGTTATGTTTTAAAGTTTGTTTTTTTTTTAGAACAGCGATTTTTTTCCCTTGGAAAAAAAATCGCTGTTCTGAGGTTTTGACATTGTAAACTTTCTCTTACATGGGGTCGATTAATCATCATTCACTTTTTTAAGCATTCGATCATGTAATATAGACCCAAAATAATGAATTGTAGGTTCTTGTAACTTGGACTATCTCATCTTGAGCGCACTAAACATAAATACCTAGTTATTCAAACCTGGAATCTTTGTGACATTTAACAATGTCTGCTACATTGGTTCCATATATTCTAATAAAGTTTCCCAAAATCCACCTCTACAATTCACATCCATATTTTTGACCAAAACAAAATATATATATATATATATATATATATATATATATATATATATATATATATATATATTTTTTTTTTAATTGGAACAAAGAAGTTTTCTTTTGTAAAGTGCATTGTTTCTAGTCTTTGTGTTAGTGTCATATACATATTCATTAATCACGCAACAAAGCTGATTGTTTTTGCCCATAAATTAAGCATCACAAGATAAACATGTCGCTTAATATAAAACCAGAATAAAAACTGAGTGACAACAAACACGAGTAAGTAAAATAAACCAACAAAGCTTTTATTATACCTTGGTAAGCTCTTTCATGTTGACCTCAGTGCTTCATTTCCTTCTTGCATACTGGTGTGACAACTTCATTCCAGCTGTGCTTTGTTTTTTTCTTTACTTTCCTGGGATGTCGCTAAATATATCACTCCCTTTGTTTCACAATCATAGTGACCTGAACAACAAATGTATCTATTATAACCACTGACTAGAATAGTATGTATAGCATAAATATATTTGCAAAACTTGCACTTACCACATTTAAATGTCTGTTTTTTGACAGGAGGTAATTTATTACCTCCTTGATAGGAGGCAATTTATCAAAGTTAGTTTTCAATCAGTATTTAATGTTTCTTTCTCTACTGAAAACAAACATGGAATTATTGCCTAACTTAGCCTTTACATCATTAGATAATGACAGATACCAGTTCCTTTTTATAATAAATTTTATATAACTGGCATATACTGAATATGATAAAACTATCACTCTATCACTTCCCATTGGTAATGATGTCAACCTTAGGCTAAGGAAAAACCTGTACCACCCAAAACTGGTCCAAACCTTGCTTGGATCCTTACCATAACTTTGTCCCTAGTCTTATTCAAAATGTCATCTGGATAGTTCCTGTCATAGGTTCATAGGTTCATAGGTTTATACTAGGCTATCTGCCCTAAGGCATTTATAAGCCTAGCCCAAATTTTGTGGCCCGCCACCCCTTATATGAAAAAATACTGTGCCCATTAGTTTGTTGTGCCTCTGTCCAGCAGTGACACAGATATGATTCCCGGGGTAAACCTACGATCTCCCATCCACAGGTCTAGATTTCTCTTGAACAGAGTCAGCGAGGTGCTCTGCCTCACATGGACCGGGATTTTATTCCACAGCATAGGGAGTCTCTGAGTGATAAATCTATCCCTCCAGCACGTCCTATTTATTAAGTCGCTTGCTCTAGTGGTTTTGGTGGATTTGGATTTTTTGAGGTGGAGCATGTCCATTAATTCGGGTTGGACATGGCCTTGTATGTCAGGCACATGTCACCTCTGAGCACTGAATAGAGCTGGAGTTTCTTCAATCTGGCAGCATATGACAGATTTTGGAGTCCTATCCTTTTGGTGAGGAACTTTTGGGGTCTCTCCAATTGCTGCAGATGTCGGGTGAGATACATCCCGAATGGGGCATTGTACGATCATTGGTCTGATAAGTGAAGAGTACAGTGGAACAATGACCTCACTAGATCTGGATTTGAATCCTTCATGATCAGGTGGGCAATGTAGAAGGTCTTTCTAACCACTTTAGCAATGTGAGTGTCAAAAGAAAGGCCACTGTCAACCTGGGTCCCCAGATCCCTGATAACCTCTTCTGTGCTTAGTGGATTGCCACCTATATGGTAGCTTGGGGTTACTTTGTTTTTCCAAGGGTATGACTATACATTTTTGGCTTAACTTCAGGCCATGGCTCTGGCACCAGCTATCTGTTTCCGTGAGTCCCTTCTGAAGGATATCCATGTCCGATGCACTTTCCACTATGGCCAGTTTGCAGGCGTCTGCAAACTTTGTCAGGCAAAGTCCTCCCATGTTGGCCTGTACTTCTGAGAAGTAGATGCCAAACAATAGGGGCCAAGGACCCCCTGTGGGACACCACTTGTGACCGGCTTGGAGTCTGACACAGCCAGCAACTCTAACCCTGTGGGTTCTGTCCTTAAGCCAGTTTGCAACCCATCTTGTGACATATGGGTTTACATTTAAGCTGGTAAGTTTTTTCTACAATACGGGGTATTGTGTCGAAAGCCTTGCAAGGTCAAGGTAGGCTGTATGGACTGCCTTTCCTCATCAATGGCCTTGGTGACTGTTTCAAGAAGTCGATTCGCCAAAAAGGCATGATCTTCCCTTGACAAAGCCAAACTGGGTCGGGTCCAATGTCTGCAAGTCCCCTATATCTTTGTTTATGAGCTCCATTATGATCCTCTCCATAGCTTTGCAGACTAGACTTGTTAAGCTTATGGGGCGGTAATTACCAGGGTCCGTGGGCGCCGCCTTTGTGGAGTGGGACCACAGTTGCCACGCCACTCCTTGGGCACGTATCCTGTGGTAAGGCTGAGATTAAACAGCTGCCTTATGTGCGGTTTAATTCCTCATTTGGGACACCATCCGTCCCATTGATGCTGTGTTTTAGCTTTAGAGAGCAGCGAGGCTACACTCGGCTGGGATAGTTATCTCTCCTTTAGGGAGAGGGGTGAAGTTTGCACTGAACCTGTCTGCCAGTATGTTGGCAATGTCTGTGGGTTCAGTGATTTTGTATCATTTTGGACTAATTCTGAGCATATCTGGGAGTTTCCACCCAGGTTCCTAACATAGCTGAAAAAGGCCTTATGATTTTCCTTTGAATCCATGGCAATTTTTCTCTCAAAATTGGCCTTAGTTGATTTTATGAGTGCTTTTTTACTAATAATGATCAGTGACTTCCCTTTTATGGATTTTGTTCTATCATGTAATAGCTTTCTCCTCTTATTGTAAAGTTTGTTAATGGCTGGGGTCCACCAGACTGGACGTTTGCCCTTTGTGGAAAGAGTCTTGGTTTTAATGTCAATGAACATTTTAATTGAATTCTCCATCACAGTGCCAGCGATGTTATCATATGTAATTATTCTGAAACATGGACTATATTACCTTTGAAAAGTGGAAAACTAAGTATTAATTTGAAAATGTGGGCTTCCTAAAAATAATTAATTTTAAACACTTACTTGTTATATCCTTGAAATTAACATATGCAAAAAGTCAATATTATCCTTTCTCCCAAGGTGAAAATAAAATCCAGAAATGAAATAGTCTTGTTAGTAAAATTCATGAACTTATTCAACAGAACTTTATCATCCCACCACAAATAAACATATCATCCAAAATTTATAGAAGCTATCCACAAATTCCATGTACTTAGATTCAAATACAAAAGTGTTTTCCCAGGCTATTAAAACTATAACTGGTACAAATGCTATCCCGGTAGCATCCACAGATAGTTGATGAAAATACTCATGCTTGAAAAAGAATAGTTGTGTGATGATAGGAGGTACTGCCAGCCATGCCAGGAGAAGTACACAGTGGATGTGTAACATATGCCAGCACAGCTAGCTGGAATTATGTAAAGAATTGTATGCCATTTGTATATCAAACTGATTTGTACAGATGCTTGTGTTGAAAATGTATTTGTAAAGCTGCTTGTGCTAAAATGTATCAACAGTGTGCCCTGCTGGAAAGAAAAGAAATGTACATGCATTATCGTAACTGAATTAAATGCATATGTTTTAACAGAGGTTACTGGAAGAAAAGAGGTTAATCACAATCCAGCTGTAACAAAATCTGAAAAATAGCTTGAAATTAAATTATGCCATAAAGATTGTATCTTACAGTTCTTGATGCAGTGAGAGATAAAATGTCTGGAAAACCATGTATTAGGAAACCTTTACTGTCTCTAGCAGGGAAATAATTGCTACTCTGGGAGGGTAGAGGTTCAAAATTGTTTTATGACTTCCAGGAGCAACAGCAGATCTGAGTAAAGCTCTATGTGTGTATGGTAACACATAGGTGCTAAATCCTGACAGCTTCTAGCAATATGGGTTGCATGGGAGCCAGATGTCAGATGATCAGAATTATGTGATATAATTCTGTACAGAAATAATATTTTGATATTAGAGGAGACTGAAGTCTCAGGAACAGTCTGTTCTTGAAACCTGACAAAGGAGGAAGATCACACCCACTTCAGCTTGTCTTGCACTAGTAAGTGACCAGGGATAGTAATTCTCTAAATCAGTTAGGAAAATATAGTGAGAATAGTTAAGTATTGTTTTTCTGTAACTGTGTTAATCTTTCCAGCTGTGTTATTTTTAATATTTCCTGTGACTGAAACTCTGGTGTATACTGTAAATAGATATGTGCATTTTCATATTACTTTATTATTCATTATTATTCATATTTCATTATGGCTGGTCCTTTTAGAAAAATATTTAGGTTTTGAGAGTATTTGCATATTTATTTGGCGATATCTCTGGCCACTCCTGAAAGCCTGGTTGTTAGGTCAACATTACCATTTGTATTAATATTAACTTCACTCAGTATAATTGGTCCCCTTGCAAGGCATTGTAGTGCCTGGTAACAGTGATAACTACCTTATAGTATGGGCAGAAGGGGGCAGAGGTACTAAACCTTTGCCAACATTTCCCAGGTGTGTGTGTGTGTGTGTGTGTGTGTGTGTGTGTGTGTGTGTGTGTGCAAACTGAATCTCAAATAGTGTATGTGCCACCTACTTGGAGCAGGGAAATGAAGCACTGGTTTCACAGAGATAATGCTAGAGGACTTGGCTTAGGCACTCAACTGAGGACTTAAATCTGCAGCTGACAAGTGGGGAGTCTTAATGGGGATCTGGAAGGAGACAGCTAGAGAAACCCAGACCCTGGACTGAATGGGCTCCCTGTGTGGTCTTAAGGGAAATTGTCCTTGATGCAGAGAGGTCAGCATCTGGAGATACTGAATGAATCCATTTGCATTCCTAGTGAATGCCCGTCTCCAGTGTTAGTGGTGAGCATTCAGGCTCTTTGATTACTGGCCCACTGTGGGGATGCATACATCGTTTCTTAAAACTATTTTCATGAAATCATCTAGCAAATGAACATCACTATTAAATTATTTTGACTACAAATGGTATAAAAAATGTTGGATATGATTATCATAAAAAATGACATTGATTATCACAAAAATGCTGATTCATCAAACAAAACCAAAGAAAGATGCTTACAAAAATATTGAGTCCTTTAGAATATAAGCTTTACCTGCAAATAAATCTTTTCATTTCTTAAATATATAGTTGAAATGTTTCTGCTTTTAAACTACCTGCAGCTAGAACCAGCTGTAGAGGTGAGTCCTTATCATCTGTACATATCTTGGGATCCAAAAAAATGCCAGAATAAATGGCCTCTAAACAAGTGAAAATGAATAAACATCCTATATAAGAACACAATCCCTGGGATTCATGAAGCTTGCACAAGGCACAGGCATAGCGTCGGCGATCTAACACCAAATATGGCCACCGAGCGATTCAGGTACAAGCTGTTTCCACGTGCACGACCTGCATACACCACAGCTGCGCAGCTCCTGGCACATGTATGCTAATTACCCCATGTGCAGCAGTGTAGCATGCACATGAAGGTATATAGCGATTCATGAAGTCGTGCAGGCGTAGCATAAGCATGCAGAAATGTAAACCGAAAAAAACGGTTTACATTTTTTCAAACATAAAATCGGAGCCATGACAGCAGACCAAACTCACGTATTATACTGTTAATATATGCCAATGGCTAAATATATGGCCATTGGCATACAAAAACATGCACAACACATAAAATGAACATTTAATGTCATGGCCACACTAACGCAAAGTACAATTGCAGTGCATCGGTACGCAAACTGGATCACAATGAAAATATATTTATATGTAATAAAACTGCAATGTAACACATTTCATGAATTCCCCATAATAGTCAATGGCACACATGCTACACCACAACCATGGCGCAAGGGTTGCTAAGGGTCTGTGACAGTGTTCTGTGTGGTAACTAGGAATTAGTAGTCAATGCCATGCAAGTGAGCCAAGTAATACTAAAATCACAAAATCCCCGCCAGCGTAAGGATGTACCTCACAGCGTAGTGGTACAACACCGAGGTGTGGCCTGGAGATAAAGATGACATCAAGAGAGGGGTGCGCCACCTTATCTGTAAGCACATTGGAGCATTGCTAATCCAGTTTGCCTGTTGTTAAGCAAAGCCGCAGGATAGAGGTGTGGAAGTAGCCATAGCTTTGCTTAGCTGAGAGCACACAAGGTAACCGAAAGTGCATGTGAATGTGGATGAAAATGAGCTCGAAACCCGGTAAATGGCTGTGTGCGGTGCGCACCACAGCTGAAACAGGAAGGATACGGGAAGACAATAAGGAAATGCTGCAGCATGGTAATTGGAGTACAAATGAACAATGAACACCTAGGAACCCACAGTGGGCCATTGACAACAGCTAACAAGGCTGCTAGCAGCTACCTGCAGAACAGGAAAGGGGAGGTGCCGTACTGCAAAGAAAAGTGAACTGTCACAGCAGAACAAAGCAAACTTGCAGTACATCAGCTACATAACACAATTCGCTACACAAGCCTGGGTCAGGGAAGTACAAAATAAGAAAGGCGGCAGCTGGATGCATGCCTGACAATGGGAGGTAAATTGGGTTGAAAAGTGAAGTAAAAGGCAATAGATGAATCATGGCAGCAAAGCGTAATTCAACACCAAAGGCCCCACAATAGCAGTACTCACTGTAAAACCCATAATTAAGATACCCTGCAGCTGGAATTGCACATACACACCCAATTACACCAGCAACATCCATAGCACAATAGTATAAAGTGTGAAAGCACCACACACACACTTGTGTATTCCCAGACACTCTGCACCATTGGTGTATACAGACAGGAAACTTTTAATATGTACATGTTAGGGGCTGCCATAGCTTTGATTCACCAGCATGTGTTGGAGACTGACGGTGGTGTGGAGGATGATGCTGACAACCATCTCAGGCACCGGAGGAGGAGACGAGTGTTCAGATCCAGAGTAACCTGCCAGGGGCTACATGATCTGGAGATAGTAGAGCATTACAGGGTGGACAGGGACACCATACAGCAACTTGTTGAGCTGTGCCGGCCATGCCTCAGAGCCAGAAATAAAAGAGGGGAACCCATCCCAGTGGACATGAAGGTATGTGTAAGCTTGAGAATACTAGCCACAGGTACCTTTCAAAGGCCAACTGGGGATATCATGGGGATCTCACAGGCATCAGCATCCAGGGTACTCCACCAGTTCCTGGATACCATTTTACCACATGCCAATGAGCACATATACTTCCCCTAAACACAGGAGTTGGCCAGCAATATGCATCTCTTCACCATGTGGTAGACTACCTGGAGGTACTGGGTGCAATAGACTGCATGCACATACACATCAAGTCACTACCCGATGAGCAGGTTAGGTGCTACATAAACCGCAAGGGATACCCCTCCATCAACTGCCAGATCATGTGCAATGCCCAGGGCATTATCATGGATGTGTGTGCTGGTAGCCCTGGAAGCTATCACAACTCCCACATCTGGCATGCCTCACAGCTGTATCAGGTATTTGCCTGATGGAGGATGCTGGCTATGCACTGGAACCGTGGATGATGACTTCCATCAGAAATGCACACACACCCATGCAAGAACGCCATAATGAGGCACACACAGAAACCAGAATCATCATAGAACGTGTTTCTGGGATGCTGAAATCACGGTTCCATTGCTTGGACATATCTGGTGGAGCCTTGCAGTACTCTCCAGGCATGTGTGCCCACATCTTCATAGTATGTGCCATGCTACACAATATGATCCTGTGGAAACAGCTGCAGCAGGGACAGAATGGTGAAGGCCCTCACAGCCCACCACCATTGCCAAGGGCCCCACAGGCACAGAGGGACTCAGACCATGAACACCCTGTGCCAGCCCCAGTAGGCAGATGGAGATGTGCCCAGTAGGCCCATGCCTTGGCAAAGAGGGAACGTATAGCACACACACTGACAGTGTAGGCACCTATGGACTGACACCCTTCTCCACCTGAACACACAGTAAAAATGGATGGCACACATACAAGACCACCTGTAAATTGTCATGTATAGGTGGTCTGCTGTGTGCATCCTACATAGGCAGCCCTCAACTATTGTACACACAACTGCCATTGGCACAAGGTAAGTCAATACCTGAACAGTAAATTAAGCTATCAGCATGTGTTGATACTGTATGTATAGGTTCATAGGTACATAGGTAGGTACATGCCTAACTGCCCAAGGTCATTCATAAGTCTAGCCAAAATGTGTCTGCTGTCACCACCCCATTGATTAACTAACTGTACCTTTGTGTTGCAGAGCCAACTGCAGGATCCCTGGGGTGTATCCACTGTTTCCCATCCACTCTGCAAGGATTCCCTGGAGTGTTAATGAGGGGATCCATATAATGTAATCAGGGATGTAGTTCCAAAGCATGGGGAGTACCCATGACAGGAATCTGTCACTCCAGCATCTTCCAGTTATGGTTGTGGCAAGGTGTAGCTCATTACAGTGTGTGGCTCACTGTGACATGGCTTCCCATATGTGGAACATATCCATTAAAACTGACTTGAACACGGCTTTGTTGGCCAGCAAATATCATCTCTCAGTAAACGAGATGCCACTGAGTAATGCAAGAGTTTATGTAGTCTGGCAGCATAGGACACATGTCTGAGGGCATTATCCCTCTTGGCGAGGTACATTCGTGGCGCTTCCAGCTGTTGGATGTGTCTTCTGAGGTACATCCCAAATGGGTTATCATACTTGATGATGGGATTGATGAGTGATGAGTAAAAGGGCACAATAACCTCAGTCTGTTTAGATGTGAACCCTTAAGTAATCAGATGGCCTACATAGATGGATGCCCTAACTACTTCACAGATATGAATGTCAAAGGAGAGATCACTATCTAATGTAGTCCCCACATACCCACTACGTTGCCTGAATTATAGTGTCTGCCACTCATGTGTTAATATGAGTGTGTTTAGTTTCCCAAAATGGAATGACCATGCAGTATGTGGCCTTTAGCTGGAGGCCTTGACTCTGACACCCTGTTTTGGCCTATGTGAGGCCCCTTGAAGGACGTCTGTGACAGCTGGACTGTCAGTTATGGTTACCAGTCTGCAGTAATCACCAAACACGGCCTGCTGTAGTCCACCTGTGTTAGCCCATACCTCTGAAAAGTATATGGCAGACAGTAGGGGTCCCAGGACTGAGTCCTGTGAGACACCAGTTGTGACTGGTAAAGAGTTGGATCTGGAGGCTGCTAGGCTTACCATGTGAGTTCTGTGTGTAAGCCTGTTGGCAAACCAACCTGTGATGTATGGGTGCATTTACTGGCTAGTGAGTGTAGAAATAATACCTGAGTGGGGAATGGTGTCAAAACCCTCGGCGAGGTCCAGGTAGTATGTGTGAACTACCACACCTGACACCTAAAGTCTAGGTGACTTGTAAGATGTCAAACAGGTTCAGTAGGCATGATCTGCACTCAATCAAGCTGACCTGGGTTGGGTCTGGTGTCTGGAGGTTACCATTGTCTATGTTAATGACTGCCATTAGGATGCACTCCATAGCTGTGCAGATCAGGCTACTCAGGCTTATGAGGTGATAGTTACCATGGTCAGTTGTGTCACCACCTTGGTGGAGTGGAATAGCTGTTGCCATGCACCATTGAATGGCCATGTAGCCTGTGTAGAGGCTGATGTTGAATTGCTATATTAGGATGGGGGTCACTTTGTCTTGTAGTATCTGCAGGATGCAGTCTGGGACACCATTTGCCTCCATTGACGCTCTGTCATGCCATTTGAAAGGGCCATTACAACCTGTATGTCTCAGATGTCTGGGATACTGTACATTTTGAGTATTGTTATGGGCCCTGTAGGGGGTGAAGCTTGCTCCGAATGTATCATCAAGTGTGTTTGTGATATCAGTAGGGTCAGTATATTCAGTGCAATATTGCACCAGCACAGTGCAAATCTGTGTGTTACTGCTTAGATCCTTGACATAGCCAAAGAAGCCTTTGTGGTCATATTCTGATTCCATGCCTATTTACCTGTGGATGTCAGCCTTGGATGATTACATGGGTAACATAAGTCTCTTGCTAATACTGGTTATGGATGTCTGCATGTCTTGGGATTTGCTGTTGTTCTGGACTACTGTCCTACTTCTGTTGTATAGCCTGTATAATGCCGGGTTTCAGCAGACTGGTGTCCTTGTGTAGGAGTAGCGAGTCCTGGTTTACCATTGATGGCACGACCCATACATCTTTGTAGGTGCTTATAGAGTGCATTTGTAATTCTGCCTGTATCTTGAGCAGTGTCATCCCTGAGCGTGGGGGCTGTGAACCCTTCCACCTCTGTCATTAATACTGTGAATTTAGCTGTAGGAAAGGTATTCACTGTGTGGTCCTTAGGTGGGGGAGATGTTTGGGAGTGGAAATCATCAGTGAATAGTTCATGGTCAGGTCTAAACAGTGACCGGTTTACCTCTGCTGTAGTGCACCTGTTGCACGTCAGTGATTACCACTTCTAGTATGTTTTCACCTCTCGTTAGTCCATCTACCGACTGATACAGGCCATATGAGGTGATAAATCTCAGGAAGTGCTGAGCCTGGAAGTGAATACTCGAGTAGGTTATCCAGTTAAGTGTAGGGTAGCTGACATTGACCAATAACAGGGTGTCTGGTAGGACTGTCATGTTTACCACTGTCTCCAGATAGTTGTAGTGGTGCTCCTGGGTCATGGAAGGTTATCTGTAGCAGCTCACAGTTTGCATTGCAGTCGTGGCTGATGTTAGCTGTACATGGATGATCACAGAGGTATCATGCTGCCCCACTAACTTGGAGGTGTAGGTATCCCCGATGAATATGGATACACCCCCTCCATGTCAGTGCCAGTCCATATTCAGTGGCTGAAATGTGTGTTATGGGTTGTAGTCTGGTAGTGCCGGTGGGCTCACAAGAGCCTTATACAGGTCCCAGTCACAGAACAGATGTAGATGTTGTCCATACTGAGGGGTGCTGTAAGTGCGTGTATGTTGTGAGTACTACCCCTGGTGTTGAGTAGCCTAACCCTCATTGATTCTGCTATTGTGCAGTTCATGGAGGTGAGATTCACCTCTGAGACCTGCCTAAAAATGACACCATGGGGGCGTTAATAGCCTTGTCCAGCATTCCAAAGCCTTAGGCTGACACAAGTTGGTATGGCATTGTTGCAGGCAGGTTTTCCATCTGTGCTTGTGTCCCATCTTTCCTGTAGGTAACCTACTGGTAAACAATACAAAGCCTGAAACCTATACAAGTCCACTAGCTTCCAAGATAGGCTTTTGGAGTGATTATGTATCAGTAGTCTGTATGCTATTGCTGTACTTAACTGTTGTCTGACTACATGATGATTTTACACTGTATATTGTGATCAGAAAACTCTGTATAATTGCATATGAGGTTGGAGATGGCCTACACTGTAGAGGTTCACAGATAGGTAGTAGTCTATCTGCCCAAGGGCATTTAGAAGCATAGCCACAGTGTGGAGGCTTTACCTGCACCATTGATGAAGGAACTGAGCCTCTGTCAATCATAGCCAATGAAGTGATTCCAGGCAGAGTTGCAGGAAGCTGTTGAAGACTGGGGTGCTGTAGGGTGATAGGGGCACATAGTGATCTCAAAAGGGCATGTTAATATAACAACCCAACAGCCTTCAATTTCCCCAACAGGTCTTCCAGCTATAAAACTGGAGTGGCTCCCCCACACCCTGGCTATATGTTTCTGGGACACATGATCCCAGGGGTGTATATACTGTTGCCCAGTCACACATCAAGGTTTCCCCTGAAATGTGTCAGTGAGGGGCTATGCCAAATGTAGTTAGGATGTTAATGTATAGTCCCTCAATTCATGTGTTATGTCGGTATTTCAAGAAGCTCATTGGGTGTGGGTGGCTCTGTCTGTTGTGTAGCCAAGCTTACACATAGGATTCATGGGCATAGGAAATAGGCAGAAGGAATGTTAATGTCAATAGTGTAATGGCTACATCATTTGCATAATATCTGTGCAGTCGTGGTTCAAATTCCAATAAAGTCAGATATGATTTACATGTTACATATTATACCTTAACCACAACTTGCATATATAGGTAGTATTCCACAGAATAATAAACATTTGGAACACACATAAAGCCATGTGTGCTGGAGAGTACAGTTAACAGACAATGTAATGTTATGTAAGCACATAGTGACATGTTACGTTACTTGAATGTATATATCCTGAGTAGTTAGCAGAAGTGGCCATATTTGCGTGCACAGGTTGTAGGATGTAAAGTTTGTTTAACTGTGTACAACCACTGGAATAATGTCGCAGAAACACCTTTAAACCTGCATGCAACGGCTTAAATTAGCCTTATTCTATAGTAAAACATGTCTAATACATCGCAGGTGTTGAACCCTGGACCATGCACACCATAGCCATGGGACCTAACAATAAGCCACCTAATCTGTATACATGGTAAGTGGTCATTAGACTACACCATATACTACAGCCATTTCACAGTGCAGACCACAAATGGGACAGTCACTTTGTGTACATATGTACAGTACATTTTAATGTACTGTAATGTGTGAATCAACATATACAAGTCTACATATGTATAAGTGTTCCAAATTAATACAATATATCTATATATATATATATATATATATATATATATATATATATACGTCACTGATGTGTGCACACAGAAATATGTATATATATATATATATATATATATATATATATATATATATGTACAGTAACATCTATAGCCATATATATAGATATAGATATAGATATATATATATATATATATATATATGTATATATATATATATATATATATATATATATATCTATAAACATCTATGAACACACTTTGTGACACAGAAGCATTCAAAATGGATAGAAGTGTATGCAAAACACATGCAGATCTGGTATTATAACTATTAATATAAACCTAATTCCCCATAGAAGCAATGGTTGCTGTGTATGTGGAGATTGGTGTGGGGGAGGACCGCTGGCTAATGGAATATGCATTAAGGAAGGCCTGTGTCAGATGTTCATTACGTGAACTGGAGGGGTACACATGGAGTATGGGCACAACGTAAAAAGGACACAAAACAAGAACCATTCTCATCCATAATACACCCTGTCAGGTCACATTGCAAAGTGACTTCAGCAAACATATGAACATTAACAGGTATCATTAATATGTACACCAAATGACTTACACATTTGTTTGCAGTAGTGAGGAATGGCTGTAGTACACTGTACATACTAAACATCATAAAAGTTGTACATATCTCAGATGCCTCAGTGGTAAAACCAGTGACTGTGGTGTTCATGGTCCCGGTTTCAAGACCTGCAAGGGCTGTTACTTCATTTTGAGGTCCCGAATAAGGGATGTTGGATGCAGGTTATTAAAGCACTTTTAAGCAAACGTTAGCGGGTTATTGTGCCGGTAAGTGGCGCTTAAACATGACTACATGGATAAGCACCACACAGGTTTAACCTTTGCTGAACATCGCGCAGATCACGGGCAAAGCCACCCACAACCGCTGAAATGTGCGTCAATCACCCTTGCACTACCAGTGCTTGCTCTGAGAGGTCAAATGACCACTGCCAGGATTAGAACACGCAACCATGTACTCAATCCTTACAATAACCTAGCACTAAGCTACCTGAGATGTACCAACGGCAGTTGTGTATTCTGACAGGTTAACACACAAAAGGGAGGATTGTGTGGAAGTAGGACAAACTGCCATGTACCCAATGAAAGTGTATGCTATATATATATATATATATATATATATATATATATATATATATATATACATATATATATATATATATATATATATATATATATATAAATCAACATATATAGAGAGAGAGAGAGAGAGAGAGAGAGAGAGAGAGAGAGATGTCGATATATAGGGATATACATATATATGCAGATATATAGATAGGTTAACAACATCTACACAACCATGGAGGTACACATAAATGGGATACCTACCAAATACCGAATGCTTGACATACCGACGCACGTAATCACAAGGCTTAAAGACCGAAAGACCACAGTACCGAAACACCAGAAGTGCGAGTTTTAAAATCCCGATGTTAAGGGACATTTAGTTAGTGCTTCTGGTGTTGCGGTTCAGATAGGTTGCTGTGTGTAACTGTGTATCTGAGGGCTGTAGTGTGTGTAAGTGTGTGTTCTGAGTGTGGTGTGTGTTTCTGGATGACTGTAATGTGTGGGTATGGGTTTGCTTTGTGTGTCTGTTTGTGCGATCTCGGAGGTAGATTATTAAAGTAGGGGGGGTGTGGGGGGCACAGCTACCCAAATGGGAGGTGTAGGGGGGCTTGCCCACCTGCTCATATGTAGTGTAGGATGGTTTGTTTGGATGTAGTGGGTAGCAGTGTGTCTGTGTGTGAGTGTGTGTGTGTTCTGTGTTTGTGTTACTTTCGAGAGTTTGACTGTGGCGAGTTTGAGTGTTCGGTAATGTGGGGTTTGGGAGTCTGAGCCCGGTCCTGTGGACGTCGGAATTGTGTGTGTTCGGGATTCCGTAGATATCCCATATACAGCGGTTGAAATGTTCATATATGAGTATAACATGGACCATAGCAATCACACATTCTGCCACGACCAATCGTAATGAACAAAGGATATGGAGAGTATATGCCTATACACTATTACAAATATGTGCTATGGACATGAGCCAAAGATAGGGTTACCACCTGTCCCACTTTGAGAGGGACAGTCCCTCTTTGGGTGGTTGTGTCCTGACCAAAAATATTAAAAATGGCAAATGTCCTGAGATTGTAGGACATAATTATGTCTCATAAGTAATGTAATAGTTGCATAAAATAGTTATTTCTGTATCTAAAATACCTACATGTTACAAGAAACAGGATAAGCAACTAAACTGCTACAAGAATAAGCTTTTATTTAGGCAAAAAAGTAAAGTTCTATTCTTTGTACTGACTGTGGGTTTGTGTCAGCCTGTAAAATCTGATATGTGTCCTGAAAATTTCCCACTACGGCCATTTGAAAAGGTGGCAACCCTAGCCAAAGAGGGTCAGTCACCAACACAACTCCAATGACTGCAAATACCTATGACAGAAACACACAGACAGCTTTCATGTAGCAACACTTTATTACATTCTGATGTATTGCCGAAAGGATTCAAGGACTAACATCACCTGCATGCTATACAGGAACCAATTAACAGCACCTTAATGAATCAGCCTGCAATTACCATAGTATTAGTCCACTAAAAGATAAGTGTTCAAATAGGGAAGGAACCCTCACATACATATCAAATATGTATAAAAGCAGTTCCTACACACCTGCATCTGCTATGTACACCCACCATCTCCACCACACCCAAACCAATTACAATACAAACTGTAAAAACATCAGAAATCATTCACTCAATGTACAACATCTGCAGAAGCCTTAAAGGGACAATCCCAGTGTTTAAAATTCGGGTCCACGATACAGCACAGCAAAGTAACACCCACTCTCATGCGTCATTCAAATTCCCTCCCTCGGTGTCAATTTTCTAGCAAACTTCCTGTACACCTTCTGTTCCACTGCTGCTTTGGCTCCTGATCCCAAATGCACTTTATCTTTGTGTTCCTATCACGCTGCTATTGCGCTTATGGCTTGCCTGAATCTATATACATTCCTGCATCTTTTTTCAAAGCGTCCCTCCACAGATAATACATTTTCTGATAGTCAGTCCGTGCTGTTTCTTAAACTAGTTATGCCGGTTAGCTGTCATGTTTTTTTAAAAAAATATTTTTTTAAGTATGTGCCGATATGTATAGTGTATACTGAACTGTGTACCTGAGTAGGCAGTTTCTCGGGATGGCCCCATTCTGATATTTGCATTGCGTACAGTATTTTCTCAAACATACTTCACAACTGTGCAGACTTTTGTTGAATGCCCTGTACTGTTGCCGATTTTTTTCTGGTCCGATAGATTCAGTAATAACAACCAATACTGACAGGCATTTGTGTTTCCGACTTCTTACCCTTAGTAAAGTCATACTTCTGCATAAGGCGTATTTCTAGCCAGCTTCTACGTTTGTAAGAGTAATTAAAAAAATCCCAATTTCTATATATGGCTTAGTCTAGTTTTTTTTTTTTTTTGCTATACGTGTACCTCCAGCGTCCATGTCAGCCGCTAAATCCACGGTCTCACAAGTGCTGCTAACAAAGTCTGACCCACTTTTTACACTTTTGTCTCACATCCCACTCCACCACTACTTTAGATTTTGTTAGGACCTTTCGTTTTAAGAGCCTCTGATGAACTACTGTTAAGCAGGAGAACTAACTTTACAGGACACCTGTCATCTGACCAATGCCTTCCACGCAGGATAGACTTTTAAACTAACCACACTAAAATATTATCAGTATCTGGCGGAGACATGTTCTTAGTTCATTCATTAACTGTTCTCCGCTAAAAGTTTGCTTTTTAGAACGATCGCTCATTGTCGATAATTTCTACACTAACTGGAACGGGCGATTGTTTTAAAAGACAAAGTTTTACCAGCAGCAGCAGTTAACTGCTAACTCACATTTAAAACTCAACATCAGCATAATTATATGCACATTGGTGCACATCTGGTACATCAGAATTACTTTAATGATAGATTAAATAAGTATGAAAGCAAAACCTGTGCAATCATTCTCACATTGAAAAGGTGGTAATGCTTTATGTGAAGGAGAACATTGTAACAGCTGAACATTCTGCCACTTAATTAAATGCTCATATGCCTCTTGTAGATCTGCATAGCCAGCATGAACCTTGTATGTACTGTGGTTTTAATTGTTTTTGTTTAGCGTCTGGAGTCTGTACACATGAATCATCAGTCAACCCTCTTCTTTCGTTAACCTGGCATAGAATAACGTTTTGTCTATTTTTTCCTTCTTTCAACGTATCTATTGAATTTCTTCAATATTTTTTACAACAGCAGTGAATATGGAGTTAGTAGCTTGACTTTGAGACGTCTACTCATTAACAGTTGTGCCAATGAACATCTCGCTGACTGAATAGGTAAATTTCTACAAAAACTGAGACGGCAATATAAATATTCAGAATTTCTGTACGTTGTCATGAGAGTATTTATTGCTTAAAACTATGCAGTTTTGTTGTTCCTTGCTCTGCAGATACATGGGGCACGAGGTAGTATATTTAAAGCACACACTGCTTAGCAAAAATAAGGAATTCTTGGTTTATGAGCTGCAGGCCATTATCTGAGAATACTTAATCTGGCATCATATCTAGTAAAAACATATTTCTTTATCACACTGATGCAATGACTTGTAGTTTCATGTAATTATGTTACTTCTAGGTATTTAAAAATAGTCAGATACAGATACAGTAAATGGCATTTTTAATGGAGCAAATCATCTTTAACTGTCATCCATGAAAATGTTTTGTATTTTGTGTTATGGCATTTCTGTTTTCATCAATTCCAATTCCAGAAAGTAACACAGATTCCTATGTTTGATCTAACACCTTAGGCCCTATAAAATATATCCTTTGCTCTTTCCTTAGTTATTCTCATAAGATCACAAATTTGCATAGCAGGGATATTAACATTAAACTTTCTACACATGAAAACTCACCATAGATACCCTGTAATGTCTGCATGAGCTGATTTAGTATTATCTGGCCAACAATTCATTGCTGTATCACTATTCCATTGGTAAGTCCCCTGTTGCTTGAATTGTTAGCTCTTCAGACTTGTCTTATGATACAGGCTGTTGTGAAATAATCTATATTACTTCTTTCTCTTCAAAGCCTTATTTACAGTTTTTCATGTAAACTCTGCTAAGTGTGTGAATTATTTAGTTTATATTAAACTTATAAGTCATGCTTGCACAGTGTGAATAACACTCTTTGAAGTCTTGCTGATGTTTTATAAAATGACTTTCCAAAAATGCTCTTTACTGACTTATGTTCTGATTCTAAATTGATCTAAAATTGATTTAACATAAATGTAGTAATGGAACTTCTGTCAGCCAAATGTCATTAATATTTTTTTTGTAATATTAACATTCCAGCAAACAAACATGATTAATGGATCACTTAGATCCAAGGAATTCATATAGTTAGTTCCAAAAGCTGCCAGTGTGGTACAGACATATATTTTTGTAGATAAGATAATGAGCTTCAGCTCATAAACCAAGAATTCCCTACTTTTGTTAAACTAGAAGGTATGGCAGTGAATGTCATGGGGAAAAGGACCCACTCCCTCACTCCCGTCTCACCTGATCTATGTGACCTTGTAAACAAACAGAATGGACTATCCTTGTGTACTGTAAGTGAATGGCACAAACTCCCCATAGCTATTCACTTATAAAGCTATCCATTAAAGAAATACACCACATTGATAAGATAACCTGCAATGAAATGAATCCCTATTCAAAAGTGATGTTGTACATATCGACTAGCTACACACACACACATGCTCATATATATATTTATTTATTTATATTTGTTGCCCGGGACTGTCTGACTGGATGTAGGTCCATTTTCAGCGGAGGCCCGGGGAGAAAAGCTCCACAGTTAAAAATAAACAGACACTACTTACACTGGATTACATAGCGATTAACAATTTATATAGCAATTACTTACAACATATTTACAGATGAAGAACATAGTACATCAGTAGACAACTAGAATCTTTATCTGTGAAGTACATAACAGACATTAACAAGTGTTACAATAATAAGTTCCTGCTGTATAATAAGTACTAGGCTTATGAGCATCTGAACTTGTTATATATGTTATATATATATGTATAACTTCAAAAGACTGAATCCCAAAAGAATGACAATTCAAAATACTGAATGCTAGAATTTGCCCCTTGTCCACTATTGTACAATCTTGGAGTTGATATATATATAGTTAGCATGCACACATATATATATATATATATATATATATATATATATATATATATATATGTATGTATAGGTGGAAATGTGTTAGTAGTTTATTTGTTTAGTTTGTCCACTTAGTTTTGAGGAGAAAGTAGCACTGGTATCATCTTTAAATTGTATACTCATTAATGTTCATAGCAAACAAGGGCTCGCATCCTTGATCTATCTGCACTGATTTTCTTCAGTCTTCAGCTGTATAGGAGCTGATGTAAATCAGGAGAGTTATATGCCTCATGATTAGTGTTGTGTTGTGGTGGTCGATTGCATTTCTGCCTTGGAGGCCTCTGCTGTTTGGGTAGATTTTTAATGAGAACCTCCATGAAGGTGGGTACGTGGTTTGTGTTTTTATGTGAAGGCAGGGCTGGTGTGTGTTCAGAACAGCTATGTGTTCCATGTGGTGTGGTACAAGTGTTGACCTTCTCCTCTTGATCAGCTATTCCGGTCTTGGCTGGAGAGTGTGTGGCTTCCAATTTGGATATATAAGTACATCTCTCGCAAGTCTGTTATTCATGTTGCAATGTTATTTGCCAAAGTTAAGTGGCCTACTGAAATATTACTATCTTTGTAATTTATTCTTCTGTAATAAATATGTATTTATTATGTTTATTAATACTTAAATAGTGGATCCCACACATATTCAAACATCTTCCACAGATACACAAGTTGTACATAGAAACAGGGAAAGCTATGGCAATAAAGACCTGCAAACAGTTTATCAGCAACAAATATTGTGCATCTGAAAATTAAACATATGGGTGTAGAGGTCAATACTAGGCTGTTTACCCTAGGGAATACAAGCTTAGCCAGAGTGTGCTTGGCATCTGCCTCCCCAGTACAGTAGGCTACTGTGCCTCTGTAAGGTAGGTCACAGAAGCCACCATGTAAGGCTAGTGTGCTGTGCCTCCGTCAAGCAGGGACACAGTGTAGATCACAGGGGTTGAATGTGCAGTGCCACATCCATGTTTGAATCCTGCAAATGCTCAGTGTGTGTGTGTGTGTGTTTGGGTGAGGGGGGGTTAGTGTGTGTGCAATTCTGAGTGAAAGACATGTCCCTTTTGCCAACTACAAGAACACACTGCATGATGCACATTACTCATTCTAAACACTGATGATGTCAGCACCCTATAAGTACAGCAGGAGAAGGGAAACCTCCCAGTAATGCGAATAGCGTGCTCTGCTAATGCATCTCTCTCAAGTGTCATAACATAGTTAGATAGGGGTTTGAATCCTGCAAATGCTCAATGTGCGTTTGGGTGAGGGGGGTTAGTGTGTGTGTGTGCAATTCTGTGTGAAAGAAATGTCCCTTTTGCCAACTACAAGAACACACTGCATGATGCACATTCCTCATTCTAAACACTGATGATGTCAGCACCCTATAAGTACAGCAGGAGAACGGAAACCTCCCGGTAATGCGAATAGCGTGCTCTGCTAATGCCATGTGTGATTTTGTCACACAGTTTGTTCATGTGTGTGGGGTGTTGCTCTTAATATTGTATGACATAGATCATATCAGTAATGTCAATGCACACATGAGGTATGTGTGTGCCACATAGACATATGTACCTGTGACCTGAAATAGTTCCCATGTGTGAAGCCTGCCTCATGTGAATACATGTAATTTGCATTACACAACTTTATGACTGTGGTTTTCTGTGCAGGGGCTGCATTTGGTATGTGAATATACAGTGACAGTAGTCTATGGTGTCATCTTACCAGTGAGGCATACACATCTGGTCTGCAGCATATAGTCCACATGTTGGTGATGAACAAGTGCAGCATGTATTCCCCACTTGTGGGAGTGGTAAACAGTCGTTCCATAGAAATTGAGTGTATGGATTCTAGGAACTTTACACTTAGGGTGTTGGAGCTACAGTAATGCTCACAGTCTATGTGTGGGTAAATGAAGTTGCCCAATATATTGTTGTTTGGAGACACCTGCAGATATACATGTCTTCTTAAGTAGGCCAAGTGTGTTACCTGGGTTTGGGAGTGTGGTGTGTGCCAGGCTATGAACTGGATGGCAGTCTTACCCACTGTTAGTTGCACATGGATAGTCTCTGATGCTTCGTGCTGTGCCACCAACCTGGAGGTGTGTGTATCTTTGATGAATATTGATACTCCCTCCTGTTCTGTTTTGGTGCAAGTTATGTGGCCGACAAGCATGGTATGAGGTATAACCTGCCAGTGCTGGGGTGCTTTTGGGGGCCTTGAACCAGGATTCTGTTACTGCACAGATATTGATGTTCTCCATGCTAAGGACAGTTTCCAGTGCATGCATCTTGACATTTACACTGCTGGCGTTGAGTAGCATTACTATTAGTTTCCTATCCCTTGCGATACCTATGGAGGTGGTCTTGTCTGTTGAGCCTTGCCTAAAAAAGGCACTATGGGTGTATCAAGAGCCTTTGCCAATATCTGAAAGCCCATGGGTGACAGGTGCAAGCTGTCCCTAGCATAGCAGTGTGGCTTGCTGAGCATGTCATCCCAGGCTGACAGGCATTGGATCCCCTTTGAATGACACTGAAACATAAGCCAATTATCTGAATTGATCATCTTGTCTACATATTGTGGCATCATTCTTGGTGAGGGTAAGATGCTACTCAAGGTCAGGGTCATACCAGTCTGGGCCACATGCTCAGAGAGCTCCTCTATGTCTCTCATCATGTAGGCCAGGGAGGTATGTCTCAGGTCATTCACACTGGCATGGACACTGACTGAGTCATATTTGTACATGCCTTGGAGTGACCTGTGTGCTTGTGTTATGTGGCAGATCATAGCGCCTGACAGGCATCTCACCGTGACCTTCTCCTTGTTCAGCCTGGTGAGCGGGACATCAGTGTACCTGATGATAGAGGCACCCATCACAAGTGTAGCAGGTGTGTTGTTTAGCCTTACATGCTGTGACTGTTCTGCACACTGGCTTTGTGAGCTATGTGTTGCACGTGTTCTGTTCTGGGGTAGCGGTTGCTTGTGTGTCTGCTTTGGAGGTGTCTGCTGCATAGGCAGACCTTTATTTAGAGACTCCAAGTATGGTTGTGTGTGTTTATTTGTTTGGATTGCTGTCGTGGTAGGTCTATGTGAGACTGGAATTGTAGTGACCATGGTTTCCTTCTCCTCCTGACAGGTTTTGCCAATACTGAGTTGAGAGAGCTTAGCCTGCAGTTTGGATATATGGTTGCATCTCTCACATGTGGTGGAATTTGTTGGGAGGAGGAGAGGGTTGACTGTGTAAATGAGGCAGTTGTAACATTGCCTCTAGATTCCCAGATTCACCAGCTGGACCGTGGAGGAGATTGACAACTGACCTTTGAACATGCTAGGCTAGTATTGGGAATTCCTTTATAATTAACAACAAAAAGGGCCAATGGGGAACAAGGTATGTAAGGTGAGTTTGTGATGGTGTAGGGCTTTTAATTTGTTAGTGCTGGCATATATAAATGCTTTAGTGAGCAAGTGCCAGGTATCTCAAATGCAATGTGTTACAGGTAACTTAATTGCATAACTGACAAACACAATTGCAAAGTGTTGCCTCCTGGAACAGAGAGGTGAAATTCAAAGTACTGAGTATGATCAACTCTTTTTATATAGAAAAGAGAACAGAAATGCAGTAAAGCATCGAGTATAGTCTACTTTTTGTGTAGTATGTAGTAAACATGCATATCCATGTGTGTATGTATATATTCTATACACACACACACATATATGTACTTATGTGTGTGTATGTATGTATTGGGAAACACACACACGTGTGTGTGGATTTATTTCTCTATTGTTTAGTTCCCCTGGGCAAATGGACTGGTCTATTGACCCTTTTTAGCCAACCAGCTGTATATATTTTAGACGTGTGTGTATGTGCAAATAGGAATATGTATGTACATAAATATGTAGTTTTAATACTTTAAGTGAAATGCATTATCATGTATGTAAAGGAGGGTGTGTATGAAGGAATGAATTATCAGTCTAACTTTTCTTTGTGGTTTATGAATGGACTTGTTTTTTTTTTATAATGTTCATTTAAATTGGGTGTTAATTTGTTACCCAGTGGTTCCTGAGGGTTATTTATTTAGTTAATGAGTTTTAAGGTAGGTAGGTTGGTCAGTTGACAGTCGCAGCCTGGACCTAGAAAGTAGCTGAATTGACCGAGCAAACCGGAATGTGCATTTATATGTATGAATACGTTTTCATATGTAACTGTAAGGTTCAGTTTCATTTCACAGTGATAAAGAAGATCATGGTTCCATGATAACTTTTTAGTGGTAAACCATTTACGTGTTACCAAGAGAATATTTACAAGGTTTTCACATAACATTGTTTATTAGCTGGTTACACTTGGGTGGGTGTATATGCTGGCCTGTAGCTACACTGAATTTTACTAACCAGTGTCTCTATAAAGTATTTACTTGCATTCTGAATTTCATCCTTTTAAGGTGGACAGTTGCGCTATTATTCAGGTGTAGCTGTTTGAAATTTGTGAATATAATAAATTAAAATTATCCTTGTTTTGTAAATTGTACCTCTGTTCTATTTCTCTCACATTTCCACTTTTTTTGCAGTGGGCTGTCAGTGTATGCACTTTGCATTCTCTGACTTGAAATGTTTGTTGCAGTATTTTAATGTTTATTAAATGTTACATTTAAAAGGTGACTGGTACATGTACACTAATAAAATAGAAAACTAAGTATAACTAGAATTCCATTATTATTCTCATGCAGTAACCTGTTTTTTCTTTGAAAACTTTTATTCACTCCAGCATTACATGTCTTTCCTTAAATTTCATTTCTCCTCCTGCTCATTATTCTATATGTGTTGTTATGACATATTCCATTTATTTCTGTGTAATTTGCTCCTTTCCTTTTATAAAGATCTCACCTCCAGTTATTTTTACCTTCTTTACTTCATTTATGGTTTGTTTTGATTTTCATTTTCTTGTAATTGTTTTTTATGCTAGCTATTTTTATTAAACTTAGAAAAAAGCCTTGCTATGCCTAGGCAGTTCAGATCTTGTATCCAAGCTCCAAAGAGTTATTGTCTTAGTTGTGCTTCTCCAATATTTTGATAAAGTCTCTCTATATTCCACAAAAAAACAAGTTGCCTGTTACCTCTTGTGTTTCCCATCACACCCAAGCATTTGCTGTTACCTATGGGGAAAAGATTTCAAGTCTTCTTGGGGTGTAAAAACATGTATGCAAATACTTCCGTGTAAATCCTAAAACTTCTGGACTTTTTTTGCATACTTCAGAACTATGCAAATGTCCTTCCACAGGTCCCTTATTACTTGTCTTTTTAATCAGTTTGTTTCATTTTTCTGTTGTCACTGTACAGTTTTCTCATGTAGCTGTAAAGATTTTTTTTTTCTTTGAGGGAGACTTGGCACTGTCTCAATCATCAGTTTATAAATAATTTGTACTGTTTTTCCTTGTGTTTCAGATATTGTTGTCATAATGTTTCGGTTGTAAAGATGAGGTTTTAGTAGTGATTTGTTTATTTTTGTTGAAAATATTCTGTGTACTTCTGACCTCTCGGGGAGTTGGAAGGTCAGTAGAGAAAGGGAAGGGAATCAAGCATCTAATATTTCTGTCTTTCCTTTGAGGTTGACCGATGGAGAATCAGGGTTTTGCTGCTGCAGAAACATCTGCTTATTTGAAACCAGCATACTGGAATTTGGTGGACTTTATGAGATGTGGGCACATGACAGCACCTATTGTTGAAAAATGCTGTTGCATAATCATTGCAGTATGTGCCTTGGAGGAAATAAGGTAAACAAAGAAAATCTTTTCCTCTGGTTGTATGACACCTTACAAACCTGCATGAGCTGGCTCTGTCCTCATTACAGTTGTCTGGTGGGAGAAAGCAAGGCTAATAAGAGGTTCATTACGATCCGATGGTTATGTGGGGCGGCAAAGTAACATTGTCAGAAAAACAGCCTAGGTATTTTTTTTTAAACCAATTTCCAGTGAGTTTTGATCCTCGCATGTCTAATCATTTTTAAAAGTGCTTTTCAGCAAGATGTGCTAATGAACACATTTTTTTATAGATTATGTTTGCACTGTTTGTATCCTTTTGTTTTAAATTTTTTATGTTCAAGTTATTACTTTACAGTGCTTCAGCTTTTTATACATGGCTATCTCTGGTAGGATACACAAATTGGCCTTTAATTACTTTCATGTCCAGTTCACCTACAAATAAGACTGGAAAGCCAAGACCAACACCCCCCCCCGAAGCTTTCATTAAATTGGTTAGTCATAAAGAATGGGAATAGAAAATGTATAGTCTCAAAGGCCAGTACAAGGGAGAGAAATGGATGTGCTGTGAAAAGTGCTCTTAAAAGGAAAGATGTATTTGGTGTGATCACAAAGATCTGAATCTGAAGGCACAGAATTTTATTATGGCTGTGCTGGTGACAAGGCAGTAAGGCAGTTCATGTTCACATTTTGTATGAGATGGTATTGATAGGTTTAGGATGGTGATAAGAGTACTTGGAATGTAGACTGATGGAAGTTGAAGGCAACATTGTAGACTGGTGTAGCTTACAGGTTCGTATTTTTGATGGTGTTAAGTGTTGCTGCACTAGCTGGCAACGCAAAGTCAAGTTCTGGTGCAGGTCCTCCTTATAGGTTCATAGGTAAGTACTAGGCTATCGGCCCTAGGGGCCCATACAAGCCTAGCCAAAAAATGTACCCTGGCTTTCGCCACCCAAGAAAATTATTTTCCTATGCCCCTGTCAAGCAGAGCCACAGAAGTGATCCCCGGGGTGAATTTCCCATTTCCCATCCAATCATCAAGATTTTTCTTGAAGAGTGCTAATGAGGAGCTCTGTTTGACATAGATAGGTAGTCTGTTCCAGAGTATGGGAAGTCTCTGGGACAGGAATCTATCCCTCCAGCATGTTCTGTTTATTGTGGTGACAAGGTTAAGGTCCCTAGAGCGTGTAGCTCGGAGGGATTGGGATTTCTTTAAGTGGAGCATGTCCAACAGCTCTGGGTTTGACATAGCTTTGTATGTTAGGCAGAGATCGCCCCTGAGTAGGCGATATGCGATGGAGTAAAGCTGGAGTTTTTTGAGACGGTCTGCATAGGGCATCTGTTTGAGGCCAGTAATCCTCTTTGTGAGGTATTTCTGTGGTCTTTCCAGTTGTTGTAGTTGTCTTGTGAGGTACATACCAAAAGGGGCGTTGTACTCTATAATGGGTCCAATGAGTGATGAGTAGAGGGGAACAATGAGCTTGTTAGTGTTATTAAATGTCCTACCCTTCTCAGTTGCCTGATTAGTGTGATGACATCTTTGTAGTGTGCATGAGTATGAACTTGTTCTTGACATTTAGGGTTGCTATCCCCTGTGTGTAGTCCTACTCAGAGCAAAGCCCCAAGATTTGAAGACTGGAATTCCTTAGCAAGAACTACCCACACCATCCATTAAGAGGCGAGTTGGCCTATTTCTAGTCAGTCTCTGTTTTCTTTTTTAGTTATTTATGTATTATTATTTTTATTTATTTAGTTTTGGGGTTATGATGGAAATTTTGATTATGTACAATGTTACTTTTTTTTTTTATTATTTTTGGGTAGAGAGAAATGACAGTTTATATTATTGGTGTCTGATTCATTTCTCAATCTCTACCATAAGAAGACTTTTCCTACTTGGGCTGAAGTTGAGGAAACAATTTAGAAGATGATATGGTTAACATTTTCATTGTTTCACAACTATGTTGGAGTGCAGCAGACTGACACACATGTGTGGCATTTTTGATGGCTAATTTAGTCTTCAGGAGTATTTTTAATGCTTTTAAATATTTTGCTGGTCATGTAGGTCCCATTGAACTTGACCTTTTTAGTGGTGTTTAGGTTGCTGTTGATTGTGACTAGGGTAGATTGCTCAGATTTACAGAAGGTATTATAACTTATTCCCAAGTATTTATTACAAGAGTCTTTAATCAGGACAGGCAAATGGGACCTTGTTTTTACCTCACTCAAATATAGTAGAATCTGGGTACAGGCTGTTAACTGGGAATCAAGTCACAGTCTGGGTCTCGCAAGGTTTTATAATGGTATAATTTGTCATAGTTATAATGCCATAACCAGTAATCCTGTGTGATATATCAGGGTGGTTAGTAAATGGCTTGAGCAATGGACACAATATGAAAATTAATGTGTTACAGAAGATTGGTGAGGTTAGTGGACTGTCCTTGAAGTTGATGCTTGAGTCTAATGCAGCTAAATTGCAAGAGTGATAGACATACCTTTTTTGAGGATGTAGAGATTGGTGTCTTTGATTTGTTGACCAGAAAGATGCTGATTTACTGCGCAAATAAGTTACCTGCATTTAGGTGTGCACCTGTATGGGAACGTGAAATCTTTCTTTTCTTTTGCTTTGTAGAGTATGATCTTTCAGGACAGCTAAAATGTAGAGTATATGGGAAGCTGGATGGGTGTGAATTGTGGACAGGAATGGCCTTTTTATGTCTGTTAAGTTTCATGTTCATTGTGTGGCTTTGTAAAATCGCATCTCTTAATCATAACCATCCAGGTGCAACTAACCATAGGCAAAACTGCTCTACAAATTGTAGCATGCTACAGGCCACCCTCTCAAACTCAGGAAGCCCACACAGCCTTCCTGAAGACATTGGAGTGTATAAATGTATCTCCAAACACCATCATATTGGGTGACTTCAACTACCCGAATATAGACTGGGAACATTACTCAAGCCCTAACTTTCTAGCCCAACGGTTCCTGGAGTTCATAAATTCAAATGCCATGGAACAGCTAGTCACTGTTCCCACGAGAGGAGAAAATATACTAGATCTCATTATCACAAACATGGGGAAAAAATGCTCCACACCGGAAGTATATCCCTCATTGGTGAGATCTGATCATAAACTAATCTCACTGGAAATCCACATCCCGCCCCCACCCCAAACAAAAAAGACCACAGTGAAGAACTTCTCTAAAGCAAACTTCACACTACTCAAGACTGGTGTGGTATCCTTCAAGGTCCCTGAGCCAGTGGAAACCACAACCCAAGCTGCGGAAGCCCTTACAAATGCCTTCTATGAACACCTCCAGGACTGCATGGATCAGGCAATCCCAAATAAAACCAAGACTCTTTCCACAAAGGGCAAACGTCCAGTCTGGTGGACCCCAGCCATTAACAAACTTTACAATAAGAGGAGAAAGCTATTACATGATAGAACAAAATCCATAAAAGGAAGTCACCCTGATCATTATTAGTAAAAAATACGAGCACTCATAAAATCAACTAAGGACAATTTTGAGAGAAAAATTGCCATGGATTCAAAGGACAATCATAAGGCCTTTTTCAGCTATGTTAGGAACCTGGGTGGAAACTCCCAGATATGCTCAGAATTAGTCCAAAATGATACAAAAATCACTGAACCCACAGACATTGCCAACATACTGGCAGACAGGTTCAGTGAAAACTTCACCCCCCTCTCCCCCCCTAAAGGAGAGATAACTATCCCAGTGGAGTGTAGCCTTCCAGACATCTCAAATGCGCAGGTGAAAGCTGCTCTCTCTAAAGCTAAAAACACAGCATCAATGGGACTGGAGGGTTTCCCCGGCTGTGTGCTACACGAGCTAAATGAGGAATTAAACCCGCACATAAGGCAGCTGTTTAATCTCAGCCTTACCACAGGATACGTGCCCAAGGAGTGGCGTATGGCAACTGTGGTCCCACTCCACAAAGGCGGTGCCTCTACGGACCCTGGTAATTACCGCCCCATAAGCTTAACAAGTATAGTCTGCAAAGCTATGGAGAGGATCATAATGGAGCTCATAAACAAAGATATAGGGGACTTGCAGACATTGGACCCGACCCAGATTGGCTTCGTCAAGGGAAAATCATGCATTTTGAACTTGGTCGACCTTCTTCGAAACAGTCACCAAGGCCATTGATGAGGGAAAGGCAGTCCATACAGCCTACCTTGA